>NC_142081.1:146582110-146885140 GCF_054644295.1 Miniopterus natalensis
CTAATGCAGGATTATTATGAAATAATACTTGACCAGCAAAATCTACTTTTATATAAGTCTAGTCATTAGAAAATGAGAGGCTAATTATATTACTATGTACTGTGGGCTTAACTGAAAACAAACCAAAATAGATTGCTACTTTGATACTATTTATAATTGATCATTAAAAAGCAAGTAAAACAGTATTTGAGGAGGATGGAAAAATAACTCAAGAGAGCCTAATTAACAATATAAAGTGTCTTTAGCTTAAGCAATAAAGATTCATTTTTAATTCAAGTTTTAATGAATGATCAAGGTGTTTCACTCACCATAGTCATCCAGGTGCATAGACAATGGCATCTCCACTGCTTTTTTTTTAAATTTTATTTTTAAAATAAAAAGTGAATGTATTTAAGATATATTGCATGATGATTTGAAATAGTGAAATGATTACTAGAGTTAATTAATTAACTAGCTAATTAACATAAAATCTTCTCACATGGTGACCATTTTATTGTGTGAGTAATGAGAGCACCCAAAATTTACTCTCCTAACAAGTTTCCAGAATCTAACACTGTATTGTTGAATACTGTACAGTATCCAATGACTGAAGTCATTGTCCATTAATTTTTATGTTTATCTGGCTACAAGTCCTTATGGCTTACCTTTTTGAAGGAAGAAAACTAGGAAACTCACCTATTGACTCCTGAACAGTTGTACCTTAAAGTGACAATTCTGAACCCCAGGGGATAAATGTTCAAATCTTGTTGAGCCTTGGTTACCTTCACCATGAATACAAGACAGTAATCATAAAATGTGTTCCTCAATAAATCATAAGTTCCAATTACTTATATGTAGAATTTCTCACTTAACAAATAGCACTGTGTGGTAGCAACTGGCTTAGATTTTTAGTCTTCATACTAATTTTACATTTATTAGAATATCAATTTGTAATGACATTCAGTGAAAAGTTTAAGTATCTTTCTAAATCAGTGATAGAAAAAAATAGTAACCTACAAAACATTGTATCTTGTATGATAAGAAAAAAAAAATCAAGGACTATATATATATTTTTAAAAATATATCTTTATTGATTTCAGAGAGAGGAAAGGAGAGGGAGAGAGAGATAGAAACATCAATGATGAGAGAGTCATTGATCGAGCCCACAACCCGGGCATGTGCCCTGGCCGGGAATCGAAACCCAATTGCCTGGATCCTACGTCGATGCTCAACCGCTGAGCCACGCCCGGCCAGGCCATCAAAGAATATATTAATGGACCAGAAGGGTGCTGTTCATCCACAATTAGCCTTGACCTGCAGTTTCAAAATTATTTATATAATAGTAATGACCCTCAAAAAATGAAAGTGCTCATTGTTCGAATGTCTAGAATCTAGACATTTAAACATAACAATAATATCAACTTTTAAAAGGTCAATACCTAAATTAACTTAGGGCTATTAACTCACAATTAAGTTTTGCAAATATTACAAAAGTACAAGATTAACAGAAATAAATCACTTTTTGGAAAATATAGAAAAAAATCTAGTAAAATTTTAAGGAGCGTAAATTCTGTGATTTTATATAGGTAGGGCACTAAAATCTTTTTAAAGTTTTATTTTTAAATTAAAAATGCAAATCATTTGAAAGATTATAATTTTATATTATACGTGCCAGGCTTCTCATTTTGTATATAAATGAGGCCTACAATTTCCCCCAAAGCTATCAATTATATATATGTACGTAAACTATCAATAAAAAACTAATTATATTGCCCTGATATTTATACATAGACACTACTTTTAGTTTTCTAAATATTTATCCTTACAAGCTTAATATGTTTTCAAGGATAAAGTGAATAATAATCCAATAATAGAGACTAGAGTCGATAATGATGAAGACTAAGGAAGATAAGAAATGTTCCTCTTCCACCACGTTTAATTTGAAGGGATTTATGGATTACATCAAATTATTTAAATGGTTGAACTTGATTGAATATAATGCTTTTAAAGTGTTTCAGAAAATAAATATGAATATAAATGCATTTTGCTCTTTTCTATGGCAAAAAATTAAATATATTTAGAATATTTAGTGAATATGCTCTAAAGAATCTTCTTTCTCCTGGTTGTCAACAAAAATTAAATTCTGAATTTGTAAAAAGAGTTGGCATACTTACTACTGGGAAATAAACCAAGTTCTTCAGATTTAATGAGTAGGTAAATTAATTTATCCTAAGTAAATAATTCTGAGAATGTCACTCTCATTTAACAAAACAAAATTTTGTTGTCTTATTTCTTTGACCATAGCTGAGCAAAGAGTTTCTGTTGTAAGGAATTCAGGTAATTATAATTAATCCACCAAGATAATTTAAATAATCCACCCAATTTTAAGGTCTTTAAGATAATCCTTTTTGTGTGTAACATAACAAATTCATGGACTCCTAAGATTAAGATGTTAAAATGGATATCTTTGGGGAACAATTATTCTGCCTAATACAATTCTCTATTAAGCACTTATTTTATCCAGGTAATAATCCATTGCTGAGCAGATATTATATGCCTATATAAGTACTATATATATTTAAAACATTAGAGTAATCAATTGAAATCAGCCATTAGTTTAGACTTATAGTCAATGCAGCTGCATTAGTAAATAAATTGTCACAATGGCATAAGAACAGTGTATTACAAATCGTATATCTTGCTTGTGCTTTGATGAGCAAAATAAATGTACTCTTTTTCTCTTGGATTTTACTGTCCACAAATGAGATTACCATTAAACATGCAGACATACAAAAAATAAGTACAAATATTTAAATATTCTATGAGGAATACAAAGAGGGCCATGAAAGTGAAGAACAGGAATTTACCTAACTTAGCTTGGGTGGTTAAAAAGGTTCTCTGAGAGAGTAGCATTTAAACTGAGACCAAAGTATAAAGAATGAGTTGGGTGGTTAAAGGTAGCTGGGAAGGGGGGTATGGAGGTTGTACTTAGGAGTGTTCCAGGTAAATAGAACAGGCTAAGGTAGAGCACTGATCTGGGTATTGGCTCGAAATTTTGTGGAACTTAGAAAAGACCAGCCGTCTGGGTTGTAATGAATAAAGGAGGCAGGTGATAATGCATGAGCCTGAGAACTTTCAGGGGTTAAGGGCCTTGTAGACTAGGTTAATCCCAGGTGCCGTCATAACTCAAGTGACAAAGTGAGGTTATTTTCCTTTTCATGATATGTGAAGACAAGGCATATGGGGATGGTCTTTCAGAAGAATTGACTCTGGAGTTGGATTTTGAATAATGAAAAAGTATTTATCGTACATACAAGGGAAATAATGACATTCTAGACAGAATGAATGGCATGCACAGAGGCAAGGAGGCAAGAAACAGCAATTTTGTGTCATGTAAAAATTTTATGAGTATGCTTTCTCAGTTGTAATTCATCTCTTCAATAAAAGGAAATGGAACATCAAAGGCTGGGGGAAGAGGCTGTATTATTTTACTAGAGAAGTCTATCTAAATTGACATTAATCTATTAATCTGTCCTTTTTGGGTAAATTTATTAATCCATCACTGAAGCTACTCAACTGAGCAGGAAGTTTCAGAAAACAAGCCCAGGTTTGAATTCTTGTTTTGATAAAATATTTAATCAGCATACTTAACCTTTTTGGACAAATTTCTTCGTATTAATTTTTATAATTGCGGGTAGTCTGACACACTTCCTGTGATAGTAATAATATATGGTAAATATTACTGAGAGGCAGTTCACATTCATTTGTTTTGCTTTCTTCCCTCTATATTTACATAGTACTATATGTATAACACTGTACATTTGAAGATGCAAAGATAGTATTCAGTTTTAAATTTTTCAGCATCCATAAGGGGGATGAGCCATAGATAAAAGAAATTATAAGATAGAAAGGGATGCTTCATAATTGGCATATCTAATCTATGATTGGAACTCAGAATAAGAAAAGGTTAAATATGAAAATCTTAACAGAGGCATTGGCCTTAGATGATGGGAAGTTTGTTGGAGTTATTCAGGGAAGGGCTTTCTGTCTAGAGAGAAAAACCAAAGTAAAACCCTAAAAAGATAAAAGGAAAGTAGTGAGGTATTCACCTTGGGGGAATATCAGGAGACCCTCACATTTAGACAAACCCTGAGGACAGCTACCCTCTAAGTTTGCAGTCTCTGAGCAATGCTGAATCTGCTTCTGGAGTGTTCCTTTGTCGACACTCCTCCAGCTTTCTTTCATTTGTCTACTTAGTGTACAACTTTGATTTATGGGTATTTCTCTTTGTGACTAAGTCCTGCACCTGGTTCCTTCTCTAGTTTATGATCTTATTATTACTGTTTATCACTGGGAGCTCAAACTTTACCTGTAGTTACAATTGTCATTAAATATATACTATTCAAAGTTGTAAGGATTACAGATGGTTTTAGAGTTCAGGTCTAGCTAACCTTTAACAAAGTAATATTTCCATTATTTTTAAAGTAGTCCAAAATAATAAAAATATGGCAACTTACAATACATTTTATAATACTAACATAACCTAATGCCATCACCAAATAACTAGGAAAGATTCCAGAAATATGTAGTAAAATTAAAAATAATCTGAGTAAACATTGGAATGTTATATTTTGTCAATAACCTTCAGAGCTTCTCTATCCTTAAGAAAACTATATTGAATGAAGTATATCAATTTGAAAAAAGTGTGTTTTCAGCTACAATGTCTTCACATAGGCCATGGATTTACCAATCTAATATAAATTCCAAAGGTAACCCTATTTGTTTGAGCAATGAAGTAAATACACAGTGTCACTTACTTCTGCACAAAAGGATCATTTCAAGTAGCACCAAAAATAAGAGCTTGTCTTCCCATATTTTTCCCCAGTTGATAAAAACTGTTAATGTCTGATGCAATTGCAAACTCAGGGACTTAGGATTTAATGTCAGATTTTATGTAAAAAATGTGCATAAAATTTCTTGTACAAGAAAAGTGACTGCTAAATTTCATAAAGAATGAGACTCAAACAAAAATCAAGAAATGATAAAAAAATTAAAGTGACACAATGTGAAATTGCAGAAGGACCAAGACAGAAGTAGGACTCTTTATCAGATGCTGAATTTTTCACTCTGGCCTATGACAGAGAGACAGCTTTAACACTAGAGCCACCCTGAATATTATTCATTTGCAAAAATTCTTTTACAGATGATTATGCATTAGATAAGTGTTTAGTAGATTATCTATGGTGTATCTTTATTAGCAATTATTTTTTAATTGAGAGTTTAAGGAGCTCTGTAATTTTACTGTGAAATTGTATGAGAATACCCTATAGACCTTAATATCAGTTAAATATTTTGCAAGCACAGGTTTAATAAAGCTAATGCTTTTTGTTTCTCTGTCAGTTCACTTAAAGCGTTACATCAGCCATTGTTTTGATTTTTCTTAGAGCTCTCTTTTTTTTGTTAACGTTTTATGGTAGCATTTATATATGCATTTTATTTCATGTAATGTATTTAATCGATATTATTGCTGAAAACCTCACTATTTTTGTTTGTTGGTTTGGCACATTTTAGTATTTAGAAGAGCTAAGGAGAAATCACTTTCATCATTCACCATTCAATATTTTTGTTTTCAGTTGATGGGGTTTTACATTAGAATATCTTTAATTTATAAAATTAATATTTATTATATCCCATATTCTACACCATTTGTGTGATATAAATTGCTAAAAACGTTGTGAAATCAAGCAAAGAACAATACCTTTACTATGGTTTAAATGACTAAAATAAAATCAGCTTTTATCTTATGAGAAAATGTATAACTTCATTAGTAAATATAGTTTGAATGAAATTAATAATCTTGATTCTTCCGGAAACATTGAGTATTAAGGCACTGTAGTCATATTGATTATGTATAATGAGTCTCTTAAATTAATGGGTCACCTACTGGTTCAGGAGCTAGTGTGGATCTTTGAATGGGTAAAAATGAATAATTCTAAGTTGATTAATAGTTTCTGAAATCAATGATGAAAACAATAATGGTAACAGAGCCTTCCACCAAATTATTTAATAAATATAATAAAATATTTCAATTATGAATATACCTATTATCAGTAGCTTGCTACATCATCTGGTGTATGATGCCTGGGTTCATTAAGAGATACTTCATTAAGGAAATGCATAATCTTATATTTTGCTTATACTTTTGTTGCATTGTATAGTATGTAAAATACCAATATGGTGACATTTTAATATAAGATAATGCAAGTGACTCAAAAGTGTGTGCACAGCTGGTCTATTTGTAGGTTTTTACTTAGTAACAATAAGGACTCCAACACGAGTTGTAAAGCCTTATAAGATTCTTTCATGGGCTGCAGCCCACTCAGGGTGTGTCACTGTACAAAACAAGTAAATAGTGGGGAACCCGACGAACAAGGAGGAGAGAAATATAATTCAACAAATATACAGACCAGGTACTTTCAAATAGTCATAGGTGCTATAAAAGTGTCACTTGAATGGCTATAAGCAGTTTCACATTATTTTTATGTATATTAACCTGACCGATATTCACAATAAGGCTGACTGAGTAATATTTTTATAAATTTATACTACCACTGTCCCCTGGACCCCAGGATCCAGTGACCAGGAGCTTCTGGTATGGGGAAAAGACTCTGAAGTTGAACAGTTCAGGCTTGAAAATACATCTCTATCACTTACATTCTATTCTTGACATTATAACTAAGCCTCTTTGCCCCCATTTGCTCATCTATAAAATGGGATTGTGATCCCAAAAGGAGGTCATGCAATTAAATGAGGAAAGAATGGTCTTTTCAACAAATGGTACCAGGGCAACTGGATATCCACAGGCAAAGTAATTAAGCTGGACCCCCAACTCATACCATATACACAACAAATTCAAAATGTTCTTTGATTTACATGTTAAAGTTAAAATGATAAGACACAAGAAAACATAAGGATGAATCTTCTTCACTTTGGATTAGGCAATAGTTTCTTAGTGAGGCAGCAAAAGCATGAGCAAGGAAAGAAGAAACAAATTGAACTTCATTGAAAAATTTTGTGCTTCAAAGTATACCTTCAATAACGCGAAAATAAAACCCACAGATATGGAGAAAATGTTTACAAATCATATATCTGATAAGGAATTTATATTTGAAATAAAGAACATTTACAACTCAACAGTAAAAAGACAAATACCTCAATTTAAATAATGGCCCAAGAAGTTGAATAGACTTTCTTCCAGAGAAAATACAGCGTGGGGCAAAACTAGGTTTACAGTTGTTTATATGGAAAATAATACAATAACTAATAATAATACAAGAATAAACTCTTGTGTTTTGAGTACTCACAACTGTAAAGCTACTTTTGCCCCGCCCTGTATAGAAATGGCCAATAAGCACGTGAAAACATGTCCATTTGTGAGATGCAGCTCACATGGCAATGAAATACTGATTCATACCTATTAGGATGGTTACAACCCAAAAAAAAGACATTAAACAAGTACTGACTAAATTGTGGAGAAACTGGAACCTTCACACATTACTGATGGGAATATAAAATGGTGCTGCCAATACAGAAAATGGTTTGGCACTTCCTTAAAAATTTAAACATTGTTACAATATCATCCAGACCTATTACATCATGCCTGGTTACCAGAAAGTACTCAGGATGTGGTTTCTATCTTTATCTAATTACATTAATAATATTTGAAACCTCTAAATATCCTGGCACTAACAAATGCATCTGTCTTTTAGAAAAAGGGTACACCTACAGGCTGAAAGGGAAGGATGGCACCTGTTTTTATTTTCTTTGTAATTTCTTTACATATGGGCTGAATAAAAAAAAATTAAGTCGATGCTTATTAGTATGTACCACATTATGTAAAGTATTGTTTTTCACCAATCATTCCAATTTTAGACATTCATGGGAGCTAAAACTTCAAAAATAACTACATCAGATAGTTCTGTGTTAAAATCATTTTTCAGATTCTGTTTTAAATTTACTCTCTTGGGGAAAAGGTTCCTCTTTGCTACCAATAAAAATACTAAAATGTGCTATGTGCTATGTGCTTGTATAACATATAAGTGCCTTGTATGAGAGAGTTCATTAGCAACTAGGACCAAAGTCTGTATTTTAAAAAAAAAGATTTGAGTGAGATACAAGTTCTATTCTCTTCTACATTTCTAACTTACTTTTCTATGATGCCAAAGTGACATTAGATTTAATGTTCATTCAAAACTCTGCTACTGGAGTGTACTTATCCCAAATGTTAAGTAAAAGGAAAGAAAGGAACTTTGTTCCACCTGGATTTGCTTTTCTTGTTTTGCTTATCAAAATCTCTTCACGTTGGGAAAAAATTCGTGTATTACAGTGGTAGACATTGGTTCAAATGACCTTTAATTCTAATTTTTTCTGGATACATGATAGGGTGTGTATCCCTCTATGTAAGTTAAAAGTGTCCTCACTACTTGCTTTGACAAATGACATAGGACTGCAAAGACCATATGTATCTTCCAGGAAGAGCTGTTAAAGAAACAATGTGTACTATGTCCCCTCCCCTCTGCTGTGTGACCAGGCATATGCCAGACAGAGGAAGTTTCAATTCCCAGGGTCCTACTGTGTGGTAAATCTGAGACAAATGTATAACTATAAGGAGAAGTGTACCTTTGTTGTTGTTTTTTGTTGTGGTTGTTGTTTTTATTTTGTTTTGTTTAAGCCACTGAGATTGATCATTGTTTGTTATCAAGGATAGTCCAGCCTCTCCTGGCTAACACAATGATTTCTGGTATTTTGAAAAGCCTCAGATATTGATATTCTACTTAATATTTAAACATCAGGTCAAATAAAACATTCCGCACCAACATATGCACTCCCTACACATATCCTTATAATGCATTCACATAAATGAATGCATCATTCAGAAAGTTTAGAGGTACTTTTACATTTAAGCTTTATCTTGAAAAAGCAATTGATCAGTTTTATGGTGTGAAATGATGTTCTTAGGTGCAATGTGTTTATGGTGAAATGTGTCCTCCAATACGCAAACATATGTTCTTTCCTTGTAATACAGATGTCTTCACATGACAACTAAATATAGTTTACAAAACTGTAAAAAAGGGGCTCTTTTAAATTAAGTAAACCTCACTATTTATACATGTTATTTTCTCTACTAGATGAAGCAAATGACAGTAATTTTTCAAACTAGAATACAGGAACAGCCTCTTGATTTTGTTTTATTATTATTTTTTTTTTACATGTGCCATATCCATCCCTTTCCTTAGTTTAGGCTCTGACCATCTTCCTTAGGGATTTGCAGAGTCGCTGAATTGTTCTGTGTCTTTCCCATACCCTAACCTTCCCTTTGCACCTTTCAGAACAACCTCCATCAAATGAAAACCCTCCTCTTAAAGAGTTTCCGTGGTTTCCTTTTGGATTTCTAAACTCGTATGCACAGCTTACAAGATCTTGCTACTTTGGCCACAGAGGGTGCGCTCCTCTTTCCTACACCCTAGAATCCAGCCTTACTGAGATGGTCACAGCTCTCATCAGAGTTCAAGACGTTTTCTTCTGAAACATTGTTCACAGTACTTCCTGTGTTAACAATATTACCTTCAAGAAAACAGGTCCATAAATACAGCAGCATCACCCGAACCCACAGCCTTCATCTCTGCCTCAATACGACTAAATTAACCCTCACCATCTGCTTCCTGCTCCTGTGCATTGTCTCCAATCGATTTCCCTAAAATTGGACTTACATAATTCTACCCCCAGCTCAATTTAAATATAATCCTCTGCTGACTACAAATCAAGGTGAACTCATACCTGTGTTATTCCACTTTCCTCCACGAGTCTCCAGCTGCAAGCACTTCTCCAGGCATAGCTCCCACTCCGCCACTTCCTGCTCCCTCCTAGCCCGGCACTTTGAAGCACACACCACCTCCGAATAAGGCTGAGCCTCTTGGACCCTCACTTACACTCTGATTCCCCCTTCATGTTCATTTTCCTGAATGTTATCAATTTAAGTCTTCATTATTTACACAGTAAATTATTCTGTGTGTGTGGTTTTTAAAAATTATATAAGCCAAAATTGGTATTTCTCATTTTCCATCTGTTCTATTTATCTATTCCCCAAGAGACTACCACTATTTACTGTATCTGTTTTTAGTTTTTTGGTCATTATGGCCAGTATAACATTTTAATTTTTTAAAATATGTTTTTATTGATTTCAGAGCGAGGAAGGGAGACGGAGAGGGAGATAAAAACATCAGTGATGAGAGAGAACCATCCATCCGCTGCCTCGTGCATGGCCCCCTACTGGCGATCAAGCCTGCAACCTGGGCATGTGCTCTGACCCACCAGGAATTGAACCTTGACTGCCTGGGCCATGGGTCGATGCTCAACCACTGAGCAACACTGGCTGAGTTGCCAGCATAACATTTTAAATTGAATACTATATTTAATAGATTTGTTCTCCTGTAGGTTTTAATGTAATTTAAACTCTTCATTGTTATTTGGTGTTTCTTTTTGTGCGTGTTTTCATTCATTTAAAAAATTTATTGTATTTACTTTTGTTTGAAATAAAATGAGCCTGTGTTCTTACTGTAATAGGTAAAACAGTTCACAAATGGTGTAAAAAGTTAATAATATCTCCTTACCTCCATTCCCACCCCTGTGGTGTAATCAGTCTCAGCAGATTGTTGTGTTTCTTTGCCCATTTATCTCTAGTCATCCGATCCTATGGAACATATGTGCACATCCATAGGAGTGGCAGGCATTGTTAGTCACTCATCCAATATTCATTTATCTCTTCTACCTTGCAAATGGAACAATTTAAACATATTTATTATAGCACCCTTTCTTTCAGGTAATGGCACAATGTGACACACTTCTTGGCAGCGAAAAAGATGTAGCTCTCAACTGGGTGGGATTTTAGAAAGTTTTATTTTAAAAAAGAGAAGCTCAGCAGTCCCCTCTTAAGCTTCTTTTTAGACTTTTCTATTATGAGGTAGTTCTGATAGTTTCTAGGCCTTGGAGATGGCTTGGTAAAACTTTTCTCAAGTGAGTAAACTATTCAAATATTGAGAAAATATCTGAAGAATTGTTAATACTTGCAAGAGGAAGACATTAGACATTCTATCTTTATCACAAGGACCAATATCTGCCTATTACAGCAAAATAAGACACAGAATGATTTATTTGTTAAATCCACCAGCTGTATTTATAAACTGTATGTTGTAGAACAAGGAATCAGAGATTATGAAATAGAATCTTCGATGATAGCCATTTATGGTTTCTGTAATACAAAGTTAAAGACTTGGTGTCTTTATCAATTTCTTGTTTCAATTATTTACTTAATGAGTAAAATTACATCTTTGTGAAATTCAAAAAAGGACGTTATTGTAAGATGGATCATTTAATGTTCAGGTCCTGTTTGATGCTGAGAACATTAGCAAAATTTTTAGTTTTATTTAGTCCAATAACAACTTTAATAAATAAGCACAGAAATACTCAGTTGTATTTTATAATTATAATTTATTAAGACAGCTCTATTTATTTCTACTTGCCTCTAATTTCTTATCTCTCTTCCTAAGAATAATAGGCTTATGTTTTTCATGTAAAGAATAATGTGAATTGCATATTTTTATCATATAATTATTATATTTGTGTTAACATGAGCATTTAGTATTTTATATTCTTTTGCCTTAGGATATTTTTCCTGATAGTATAGTATAATTTAGTATATATATATATATATATGGTAAGATTCAGTCTTTGTAATTAAATGGTTAGGGTTTTTTTATGGGTTTGTTTTTTAAGGGTAAAAATGAGTTAACTGTAGTCTCAGAACTTGAGGCAAGGAAGGGAGCATTTTTTCACCTAATTTACAACCTTAAAAATGTGGCTTCCAATATTTATAATTCAAAGCCAGTAAATTTCAAATTAATATAAACTTGAAATAGAGTCAGCATATTTTATTTTAAATTTAAATAAAACTTTTTTTTTCTTTTTTTTTTCTTGTTGGCATTTGTTTCTAGAATAGTTATCTTTTCTATTTAATTTTTATTTCATGACTTTTGGTTTATGCTCAGTTGCTACTTATAAGCCATATTCTCATCTTTATTTCATGCCTTTTCATTAACCTATTTTTAGTCAGAGTGTGTGTATAAACTTTCAGAGTTTAATTCAGTATAATTATAAAAACTAACTTTATTTTACCTTTCGCATTTGACAAATTGAATCAGGATGAGAGATAACTGACCTGATGATGTGAGCCCGCAAAAGAATTCAGGAAGGCCACTATCTGGTCATTACAATTTGGGAGTAGTCAAATAATCATCAGGTCAAAATCAAAGGTTTCAATTAACACTATACTAAGTCATGAAAATTACTCTTTAGCTTCTGAGCAAAAGTGTTTTAATTTATCAACTGGGATAACTAAAAAATTACTGAATTCTTAAAGGAAATTTTAAAAAATACATCTGAGCACAGCCAGCATGGCTCAGCAGTTGAGCATTGACCTATCTATGCTCCAGGAGATCAGACTTCCATTCCCTGCCAGGGCACATGCCCAGGTTGCGGGCTTGATCCTCAGTAGGGAGCACGCAGGAGGCAGCCGATCAATGATCTCTCATCATTGATGTTTCTATCTCTCTCTCCCTCTCCCTTCCTCTTTCTGAAATCAGTAAAGATATATTTAAAAAAATACATCTAAATTCTTGGACAGAATTTTTAAAAATTACATCAAGCACTTTATAAATTAGAAAATACTTCATTAAGTGTATCCATTGTTATTATTACTATTAAGGACACTAAATTATAAGAAAAAATCAATGAATGACAGATATTTAGAAAAACAGCCTACATATGCAGTCTACATTCTAGTTCTAGTCAGACAGTACATTAGAGTCATTGGAGAATTAGCTCAAGACCCAGGAATAGGGAGAATATTCAACAGTTAGCTTGATGGATCCCAGGGCAGGGAAATGCAGCCACTGTCTAGTGAAGTAGACAAAATGCTAAGATGCCCCTCACCGAGTCACGCATTCCCTTTTATAATTATCTTCCCTTAGAGTGCAGTAGAACCTGTCACTTGCTTTTGCCAATAGAACATGACAGAAGTGAGGTAGTCACCCCATGAGTAAGTTATATAAGACTCCATTTGGCTGACTGGAATAAGAGCTTCTCCTACTGGCTTTGAAGACTTAAGTGGCTATGTGGTGAGTGGCTGTGAGCAGGCCACATTATAGGAAATTAAGAGATAAGAGGCCTCCAAGAGCTGTGCAACCTCCAGCTAAAACAGCAAGAAAGTGGGACCTCAATCAATATAACAGTAAGGAACTGAATTCTGTCAATAACCATGTGAGTTTGGAAAAGGATCCTGAGTTGTTAGAAAGGAAGCAGCCTGGCCAACAAATACATTGCCACCTTGTGAGACCCTGAGCAGAGGAGCTAAACTCCTGACCTGACACCTGAGAGATAATGAAGATATGTTGTTTTAAGCCACTAAACTTTGGGTAATGTGTTTGCAGCATAGAAACTAATACATCTAGTTGTGAAATGGTTTAATCAAGGGTCTATGAGTAAAAGGTTCACTTTATATTTTAGAGACAACGAAGTACTTTTATCCAGAAAAAAACATATTTTGAGAGGGCTTGGGGTTAGCTTGTAAAAAAAAATAAAAATAATTACAAAGTTATTTTTAAATTTTATTTTATTAATTAATTTTTTTTTAAAGGAAGAGAGTGGAAGGGTGGGGAAGGGGGGAGAGAGAGAAAGAAACATTGATGTGTTGTCACATTGATTGGTTGCCTACCCCCCCCCCCCCAACTGGGGTCTGTGATTGGACCTGCAACTCAGGTTGACCAGAATCAAACCAGAGACCCTCAGGTTTTCAAGCCCATGCTTTAACCACGGGGAAGCATCGGCCAAGGCTACAATGTTACTTTGATATTGTTTATGTACTGTAGTTGAGTGTTGCAGGATCTATTAAGGAGTTATTTAGATGCTACTACAACATAGATAAGATGCCTTTCTGTTAAAGGGAACACTATTTAACATTGAAAACAATGAAAAAAATAAAACTAAGGAAGCCAAATATGAGTAGCTACTCTAGCCCTGGACTGTGTGTCTCAGTTGATTGAGGATTGTCTCATCCACTAAAAGGTTACCGGTTAGATTCCCAGTCAGGGCACATGCCCAGGTTGTGGCTTCTGTCTCCAGTGGGGTGGGGAGTGTGCAGGAGGCAACTGATTAATGTTTCTCTCTTGCATTATTGTTTCTCTCTCTCTCCTTCCTCTCTCTAAAATCAATAAAAATATTTTTTTAAAAAGCTACTCTATCAGAATTATTTTATTAAACTTAGACCACATTTTTATTTAGAAAAGTAAACTATTTTTTTAAGTTTTGCTTTAAAACTATGAAATAAAACTTTATGTATTTTTTAAAAAATCATTCTAAGATTGTGTGTGTGTGTGTGTTTGCTAATTGTCTTTACCAAGTTAATGAAAATGTTTTCATTTCAAAGTAACCACTATGATGAGAATGCTGTAAATTGAATATATCGACAGTTTGCTTGTATAAATGTAAATATTATAATATTTTGGTAACACTTATGCATCAAGTGACATAAACAAATCAATCCCTTTGAACTAGTTATTTCACAGCTGAGAATCTATACTAAGGAAACATCTAAAATTTGTTGAACATTATAGTTAATACTCTTTAGTGGTCTATGAAATGTTTTGATCAATCTAAATCTCTAATTGTAAGGAAATTATTAATTCTACCAAGCATTAAGGTGATTTCACGAATGGTTTACAATTAGTGGGTTTCTGACATCTTTAAATCTAGTTCTCTCACACTCACAGAGAAAGCTCTGGGAAAGAAGGACCTGTTGACTGCTGACTTTTCACTCAACGCCTCCTCTTCCGGTGTCCTTCCTTGACCTTGCCTACAGAGCTACCTCTTCCTATAATGAAAAGCACGATTTAATGCTTGGGAACATTTTTGAAGAATATAGGTTTGGGGGGTTTTGTGTGTGTGTGTGTGCCTGTGTGTGTGTGAATGTGTGTGCGTGTATGTGTGTGCACCCTGTAAGTGAGAGTTTTTGGACAACCTAAAAGAAAAGCTGTGGGCTTTGGGGAAAAAGGCTGGGCTCAAATTTAAAGATTATACTCTTCTCTGCATTGAACCAGAGAACAGGAATGGTGGTGATAGCTGCAGATGGGACCCGAAAGGGAAGCAGCAGAGCAAATCCCAAGCATCAGTGGTGTGACTAGGGTGTTAGCCTGGGAACTGCAAAGCATCCCCGGTGGTTACATCAGATAAAGTATGTAGGAGAGACCGATCTCTTTCTTCATTCCCAAGTGACCACCTCGATCCAACAGAACAAATGAATTTCTTTTTGTTGGAGTCTTTCTCAACTCTCTCCCCCAGCTCCAAGCCCTAAAGTTCTTGAGGAGTGGACTTATAATAAAAGGATTACTATTCCCTGGCTGAGGGCAAAAATGATAAAAACTGTTCTACCTATTTTTTTCTTTTCATGCCTATTTTTCTTATTAGGTTGTTGAAGCAGTTGAATACTCCAAGGAGACCCCCAAAATGAATAAAGCCTAAGAGACTCCCATTTACTGCTTGTTGCTCTAGTCATGCTGCATCTTTCTTCCAAAATACAGATGTAGATTCCACTGGTTAAGACATCTAAAGCACAATTTAAAAATGTCCCTATGAAAACTACTATTTTCCTTAAAAGAAAAATTACTCGTATTTTCAAATACATTGCAAGTAGGAACATGCCTTTTTAAAATTTTCTGTCATTATACATCTCAAAATTAATACCATTTTATTCTTTATAACATTCTTGATGATTTTTCAAAATAAAAATGCAAGCATTATAATAAGTATTTGGGGAAATTTCATTTGCAGTCACATCCAATATGTATACGTCAGACATAAATTTTATACATAAGTGTATTCCCCAAGTAAAAATAATTAGTGCTTTATTTAATCGGAACACAAGTCACAAATGCTTGGAGCTCAAAGTGCTGAAATGCTGTTTCTTTAACATTTACCATTAAGATGGTGAATATTACACAAATCAAACTATTTGTTGCAGGGAAACATAGGTTTTCTTCAAGTAGTCATTCCAGGTACAAAAACTCTCTTTGTCATGTAGAATTTAAAGACAGCAGGCATAAATCGAACTGGTTGGTTTATTTGTTTCAAAGATAGGAATAAACACATTTATTAAATGTTTTCTAAATCAACTCATTGGTTTATTTATTCATTCAAGTATTACTTTGTCCCACCTTCCATGAAAGGGTACATTTCACAAACTTCTTGGTATTTGAAGAGACATAATGTTTCTGGAGATCAACTTATTAAACTTTTTAAAATTGACAACTTTGAGGGACAATGAAGGGCCAGTGATGTATTCTTGATTAAGCATTTAAAAAACATTTATTAGTATTCATGTCTCATTGAGAAAAAAGAAAAAAGAGACTTGTTTTTCCAGAAGGTGATCTTGAAAGATTCCTGGCTGGATCCCCATCAAAGGGTCAGGGCTTAACATAATTTGCCTTTGTTCTTTTACTTGTTTATTATTTGTCTTCCCACTAGAGGGCAGAACCTTCTCAGTTGTGTTAACCTCTATAACCTCATTGCAGTTAGTAGGTGCTCAAAAAAAACACCCCAAAAACATAACAAATAAACTGCTTAATTCATTAGATTTATGAGATCCAATCTTTGGATCCTGCATTAATTTATCTGCTTTAACTAGGCCTGTTTTCCCACTCAATCACGCTCCTTATACCACATGCACCAGAGAGTTCCTCTGATGGGGCCTTGTGAGTTTATACTTTGTATATGTATAATTTTCAGGCTGCTCTGAGGTTGAAACATCAGAGGAGTGCAAGGATCTCAACTGAGCCAGCAGAAACAAAACCCTTGTGAAAGCATTCTGGCTGAAACTTCTGGGCTTACAATCAACTGGGTTTTATCTACACTGTGATGTGAACAGCACATGACTCAAAACATCAATTGTCCAATCAGCCCCATGAAGACAGTGTGCAGCTGGCTGACTTCACAGGAAAGTATAGCAAAGGTGGTGCTACAAGCACAGTGAATCTGTTGACAGAATCTCTTCTGTGTCTAACATAGTCTATAAAAATACAATGTTTTAAAATATGTCAGGATTTTAGTCAAAATCCTTCCTTAGTATTTCAAATAAATGTTCTCTGAAAGACTAAGCTAAAATCAATTTTAAAATGTATTTTATTCCTTGTTTAACTAGTATGCATTGCTGAGAAAGCAGCCATTACTCTTGAGGGTTTTTGCATTAGCGCATTCAGCATGACTGTACAAAACTTAAAAGGGTGAGGGAATAAATTGCATTGGATTTTGAGAGAAGACCTTTCATGCAGTGAGACCAAGAAGCACAAGGGCATTGATATCAGGCCTGATATGTCTGAGGCACAACCAGAAGGCCGGTGAGCAGGAGCTGGCTCATGGCAAGGACAGAACAATGCACAGGAGAAAGGGAGAGTTTCGTAGGATGTTACTGTGAATGAGATGGGGCAAGAATGCCGTCTTGAGCAAGGGAGAGATATAATCTGTCTCTGTATTAAAATTAATCTAAAGGCAGTGAGTAGAGGTGGGAAGACCATTTAAGAGGTATTATTATAATTCAGTTAAGAGGCTGATCTTCCAAATGGCTAGCCAGTTATCCAACAGCTTTTGTTTAAAAAAAAAAAAAAAAAACAACCCAAAAAAACAAAAAGCAGAATTTTTCTACTGATATTTAATGCTTTCTTTCCTTCTACTAGATAGAATTACTATAATATTTAAAACAATTTAATACAGGCATATACACAGAATCAGAAATAGTTCTAAAATTTGTCAAGTATAAACAATAAAGTCTGTTAAGATTTTTATTATAATTATACTAAATTAAGAGATTAGTGAAAATGGGCAGGTTTATAATATTGAGGCTTGTCATCCAAGACAAATTCTAATCATTGCTTTCTTTTTGTGAAGAGCCAACACAACAATAACTAACTTCTGTTAAAAGCTTACCATGTGCTGCCATAATTGGGATGATTATATAATTTAACTCATTTAATCCCCATTATAATGTGAGAGCGCTACTAACACTATAATTCATAATTCCCATTTTACAAATGAGAAACTGAGGCCAAGAGAGGTTAAGGGATTTGCCCAAGACCATGCAAGGAGCCAGCAGATCAGAGCCCTCTGCCTTGTGTTTCATAAATCCCTGTGCAGTCTTACCTCTTGCATTTAATCAGATATTTTGTTGCTACCTCATTATTTTCTCCTTAGTTTCTCTTTGCTGTCTTGTCTGTTACCTCATAGAAGTTATAATCTGTTTTTATTCCTTCAGAAGTAATTTTTGTTTTTATCTAAACCATGACTTAAACTTGCCTTTCTTACTGTTACTTCAGAAAAAAAAAAAATCTACTAATTCCCTGATGGGGAAGGTAATAAAATTGAAGACTTAATGAACACTTTCTTCAACTTCTTTTCTCTCATTCTTAATGTAATTAAAACATGGGATTTTCATCATATCCATTGAAGGTAGCGAATAGCACTTACTAAATTTTATAAAATATAATCTGTCTTTTCAGAAAATAAACTATATTATCTTGTTTTCAATACAATCATCACAGTTTTTTAGTTAAGTCTATATTTTAGTGAATGTGCTTACCTTTATTAATCCTTTCTCACTACATGGTCACAAGTAAGATGCATGTCATACAAAATACCAGGCTAGACTCAAAGGAAGGAGGAGTGAAAATTGGTGGAAGAAATATCAGTGGCTTAAGATGTGCAGATGACACTGTCTCACTGGCGTAAAGTAGCACTGATTTGAAATGACTTCTGATCAAAGTGAAAGAAGAAAGTGCCAAAGCAGGACTGCATTTGAGTGTCAAGAAGACAAAAATCATGACTACAGAAGATACACACAATAACACAGACAGTGAAGACAGTGAAATTGTTAAAGATTTTGCTTAACTTGGTTCAGTCATTAATTCAAATGGAGACTGCAGCCAAGAAATCGAGAGAAGGTGAGATTCAGGAGGGTGCAATGGAAGAATTAGGAAACATCCCCCAGAGCAAAGATGTGTCATTAGAGACCAAGGCTAAGAACATCTACACACTCGTATTCCCAGTTATTATTTACCAATGTGAAAGTTGGACAGTGAAGGCTGATAGGAAAAAGAAAAAATGATTCATTTGAAATGTGGTGTTGGAGGAGATCTCTATGGATACCCTTAACTGGCAGAAAGACGACCAAGCGGGTCCTAGAGCAAAGTAAGCCTGGAACATTGCTGGAGGCAAACACAACAAAACCGAAGCTATCTTAATTCAGGCACCTCATGATAATGCAGGGTTTTTTGGAAATAGAAGGCAGCAGGAAAACAGGACAGTGAAATAGGAGATGGATTGAGTCCATGAGAGAAGCCGTAGGCGTGAGGCTACAGGAGCTGAGCAGGGCTGATGGGCCTTCCTGGACATCACTCATGCACAGGGCCAACAGGAGTCACTGCCGTCTCAAGGGCACGTAACACAAAATGCTTTGGGAAGCATATTTATTAAATCTTATCAAATTGCCTTTAAAATTTAGAAAATATATCTTCCATAATTAAAAGTACACAGAAGGCCCGAGATCTGAGAACATCAATCTCAGGGATGTTCCTGTGAACCACTTTTACCTTTGACTTCAGAAGGAGAGCAAGGTAGCTGGAGAAATTCCAGAAACCACGGTCACATTTAAAGAAAATGAGATGAAGAGAAGAAAAATATCTAAGGGAAGCAGACAAAGTTTCTCCTTCTTGCTTCTCAGGTCGGTAGAGAGAAACTGCCACAGAAGCCATTAGCACACTCACTTTTTCTCCCATGTTCTTGTTCTCGTTTCCACTTTTTTTGGGGGGGTTATTTTTGTTTAAAATATTAGAGATGTCCCTTTTTCTCCCCAGTGACCCATTCCACCTAGCCCCATCCCCCTCCCCAGTCCCTCTCCCCACCATTGTCTGTGTCCTTGGGTTGTGTATATATGCACATAAATTCTTTGGTTACTCTCTCCCCATCCACCCACCCACCCTCCTCCATCCCTCTGACATTCGTCAGTCTCATCTATGCTTCCATGTCATTGAATCTATTCTGTTCATCAGTTTATGAAATTCTTTAGATTCCATGTATAAGCGAGATCATGTGACGTTTGTCTTTCTCTGCCTGGCTTATTTCACTTAGCATAATTTTACTGGAAGAAAACTGAAATGAACCTGTTTAGATGAATTATCTGGGTTTTCAAATGTTGAGAATTTTATCAAAAATCTCCTAACTGCACAGTGGTTAGAGCATCGGCCTATACACCAAAGGGCCTCATACCTGGGTGGCAGGTTTGATTCTGGGTTCCGGTCGGGGTGTGTGGGGGAAGCAAGCAATCCATATGTCTCTCTCACATCAACGTCTCCTTCTCTCTTCCCCTTCCTCCCTCCTTTCCACTTTCTCTGAAAATCAATGAAAAAAATATCCTCAAGTGAGGACGAACAATAAAAAAAATCTCCCAACTACTGCTCTTCATCAGTGAGCTATTTCTCTTGGGTCATCCTGTGAATGTCTAGCATATTCATGAAAACTGTATTTCTGAACTCTTGCATACTAACCATGTCTTCCCAATGCCTTTATGGATGATGCACCACTTCCTGTGTATATAATTCAGAATTCACAATATTTTCATTCATCATCCATAAACATTGTGTCACTAACTTCTGGCACTAAATGCTGTCCTTTGTATCAGCAGGCTGTGCTACATTTTCATGCTCTCCAGAGCACTGCAGTGTCCTCTGACTACTGCCTTTCTTGTAGTTGTATCTTTCTATGCAAGTTGTTTTTTTGTCAAGCCTTTTGTCAGTTCGCTCTGTGCTCTTACTCCTTGATCCTTTATCTCTTGTTCCGCATGTTCTCTTTAATTGCCAAGATATAATTTATTACTTGCTGGAAAGGTCCTTCTATCTCTTAAGATGTGTTTTCTTGCAGAATAGACAGTGTTTCTTTTCTTCCCTTTTCTTTTCTTTGCAGATTGTATGTGTATGCTCTACTTTTATTTTTTTTTTCTTTCTATCACCGTTGTGGTTATCCACAAGATATTTACCTACTCTTGAATTTTTGTAGACCTAACATATTTTTTCTCTGTTTACTTGACTAGATAATTTCACCTAGACCATTTAATTTGGCACCAAAATTGACCGTAAGTTTTTTTATTGACTCTCTTTCTTTCTCCCAGAGGCATTGTCTGAATCAGTCAATGTAAGTGTTAATATAAGAACTAGAACTTAATTGTAATTTTTCTTTGGCAGCCCTTCAGATTACTGATGATATGACATTATTCAAGAAACTTGTTGCATTTTATAACTGTGATATTTAAGCTCTGTATCAAAAGGCACTCCATCACATTGTCAAACAAATACAGTCCATGTGGTGTGAATGGCTTTCTCGCCTTAGTAATTAGGTTTGAGGTGAACAAACACTTTGTGATACAAAACACAGACTATTAGGCTTGCATGACCATTGTTGCACAATTAACTATAAAAATATTATTCCTCAGACAAAGTTTCCTACGGGGCACATATATTTTTAATAAACTTTATATTTTACAGCACTTTTAGATTACAGCAAAATTGAGCAGACAGTACAGAGAGTTCTCGTATGCTCCCTGCCACCACACATGGACACCCTCTCCCACTATCAACATGTTACCGCAGATTGGTCTATTTATTACACTTGATGAACCTACACTGACACGTAATCACCAGGCTCATAGTTTACATTAGGGTTCACTCTGGGTTTGTCTAGTCAATGCATTTTGATAAATGTACAATGATGTGAATCCACCGTATCGCATAATTCAGAATATTTTCACTGCTCTAAAAACCGTAAAGCCATCTAGGTTTTTTCATATTGTGTCTTCTAGGACTTTTATAGTTTTGCACTTTACGTTTTAGTCTGTGTTCCACTTTGAGTTAAATTTTGTGAAGGCTGAAAGGTCTGTGTTGAGAGTCTTTTTCTGCATGTGGATGCCCAGTTTTTCCAGCACTGTTTGTTGAAGAGATATCTTTATTCCATTGTATTGCCTTTGCTGCCTTGTCAAAGATAAGTTGACTATAGTTGTATGGGTCTATTTCTCAGCTGCAGGACATATTTTTTAAGGTAAATTTGGGAGTGATTTTATAATCTAGATAAACCTATAATTGAAGGGAATGGGTGAAGCCCCGCCTGCTGAATCTTCCTTTCCTCTGTCCCAGTGGTTGCTCAGGTAGAACAGTTAGTATTCAAAAACAAATCACTGTGATAAAAAAATCGTTGCGATAGCCCTGGCCAGTGTCCACAGTGGTTAGAGCATCGACCTGCATACCAAAGGTCACAGGCTCAATTCCTGGTCAAGGGCATAGAACTGGGTTGGAGGTTCAATCCCCAATCCCGGTTGGAGAGTGTGTTGGAGGTACCAGTTGATGTGTTTCTCTCACATTGATTTCTTTCTCTCTCTACCTCACTCTTCCCTCCTTCTAAAAATCAATGGAAAAAATATCCTTGGGTGAGGCTTAACCAAAAAAATCACTGTGTTAAATTATTTGATTTAAGTGTAAATACAGATATATACTACATACGCACACATACACACACACAGCCACAGAAGTTTGATGCCTGGTGGATTCTCAATTTTTCTCAGTGGCAATGGGTGAGAATTTAACAAGTGTGTAAAATTCTCAAGTACTCATAATGTAATTTGCATGCTAGCTCTTATTTACCCTCAAAGTTAGTGCTCTGAATAATGCTGTGATTATCATTGAATGTATTCTTTTCTCAAAGCTTGGATATTCTTTAGTGTTCATTTTTCAATATAACAATTAAATGAAAAGGAGAACATCTTCTCATTATTCAGAAAGTATAAACACATTTTTCAATGTACCATTATCTTCACTATAGCAGCTCTGGTGAATCTCCGTGTATCATGATTAATTTAGATTAAATGGAAATCAGAAACTTGCAACCTAATGTAAACGGGTGGCTCAATATAGATAAAACTAGGGAAGCAATTGTTTTAATCAATTTAAGTCTTCTCCATATCTTATTTAGGAAAACAGATACGGGGTACAATGTTTAAGGGAGAGCCCCAGGGGCCTTCTGATTGAAATCATCATTGAATGATTGATCTTATTGTGAGTGGTTGAGAGAGAAAACAACCTCAGTGGAAATATGTCAACCATGATCCTAGGATCCTAGGACATGAGTCAAAAGGTTGTTGGATACAGAGAAAAATCAACAAACAAACAACAGCAGCAACAAAAAACTAAACTCTATATCTTCCGGAATTGGCTAAGCTATGGCAGTTAAACATTGGTAAAACAGAATCTCATGGTAACCACATATCTATATCTTTACAAATAAGATATGAAGAAGATTTAACAAATTGAATAAAACAATTGCCTCTCTAGCCTTACCTATATTGAGCCACATAGAAAGTAGGTTTTCTTCTTTGCTGTTTAATCTTTATAATGATTTTTCTGTATCTTGTAGATCTGGTTGATTTAAGAAACCTGCAGCCATTACTATCTTTATTTTAATTCTAGTCATAACCATTACAAGTCATGGTAACCACTCTTAATATCTATCACTCTCTCTCATCTAAGAAAAAACAAAAACATAAAACTGAGTTCTAGGAATTTCTCTTTTCCGTATGATTCTATGATTTCTCAGTCACTTTAGGTGACTACAAAGTACAAAAGCAAAATCAATGCAAATTTTCTATTCTTAATCCCTTCTTCTGGGGAGACATCTAAGTTCTGAGGTTGGTTGGCAGCTATAGTATGTCATGGTATCTGAACCTCTGGTCTGTAGCAACATCTGGTGTGGCTCAATGCATGTAGCCTGGTTGCTATAGTGTGAATGTGCTCCCCCACCCCAATTCATATGTTGAATCCTAATTCTTAAGGTGATGGCATTAGAGGTGGGCTTTTGAGAGGCTCTGCCCTCATGAATGGGACTAATGCTCTTATAAAAGAGGCTCCATAGAGATCCCTCACCCCTTTCTTTTTATGAGAACACAGAGGATGCCACCCATAAACCAAGTAGAAGGCTCTCACCAGGACGCAACCATGATGATGAATAAGCCATTCAGTCCATGGTATTTTATTACAGCAGCCCAAATGGACTAGACAGCCGTCTATAGCACAGCCATTGCACTCAACTCTACGATATTTTAAAATAACTGTTCACAGGCAGCTGTACATAGAAATAACAGGAGTACGTACTTATTGGTATTGTGAGTATTGAGTTGACATATTGAAAGTTCCTAAAATAATGACTGTCATGTACAAAGTTGTCCAAGCTATAATCATTACATCAACACTGTCATTATTAATTTCCACTCCTATTAAGCATATATGATTATTGTTCCTAAAACTTCTATCTCTATCACCCTTCTCTGACAGAAACTCAGTGTATCCGCATGTGCTTGTAGGCGTAAGAGGCAGCAATTGGTGGAGTAGACAATAAGGCACAAGAAAGCGAAAATCATGCTTTAGTCTATGTAGACGAGACACACAGCACCTAAATTTACTTAAAAAACACAGACACACACCTACAGAGGATTGTCAAGATCTGTGAAGGCTCTGAGATGTTATTTTACTTGCAAGCTGACAAGTGAGCCTGTCACAGGTTCATGCATACATGCCAGTGGACTCCTGGGTGAAATATAAAAGATGTTATTATTCAGCAAGCAGCAGGAGCATCATGTTCTTATTGGTTCCCCCTCACTCTCCAAGTCCCACTGGGGTGATGAGGAGGTATTTGTGTATACTACACAAATAGTGGGTTGTGTCATAGCTGAGGAAACCCAGGTTTAGGGTATTACCAATCTTATAAAGGAATTGCCGACTCTTTTTCTCAGAGGGGGGCATTATTTTTATTAACTTGGAGAGGAAAGCAATCTACTTAATACCCTGGAGGGAGATACTATCTCTATCTTCTAAGACTGTTTACTATGAAAGCCTTCTTGAAAAATTGTCCAGAACAAAATCTGAATCTAGATATGTGCATACACCATTGAGAATGGCTTCCCAAAAAAGCATATCCATTGAAATGACATCTAGCTGATCTCTTTCCCTTAAGATAATAATACTTTAACATTGCAGGGAATTTATTAAAATACATTTTGGTTTATATTACTTTTATTTTTTTAAATTTATTTTTCTTATTTTATTTATTTATTTATTTATTTTAATGTTTCTTTATCTTTATTATTGAGACCATTACAGACATCCCCCTTTTAACCCCACTAATCCCCTCCATCCCCCCCATCTTACCCCCGGGCCGTCCCCACACTAATGTCCCCGTCCATGGGCCATGCCCACAAACATACAAGTTCCCTGATTAATCTCTCCCCACCTATACCCCCTCCCCGCCTTCCCTCTGAGATCTCTTAGTTTGTTCCAAGCTTCTATGTCTCTGGATCCACTTTGTTCATTAGTTTATTTTGTTTATTATATTCCACATATAAGTGAGATCATTTGGTACTTGTCTTTCTCTGACTGGCTTATTTCACTTAGCATATTACTCTCCAGTTCCCTCCATGCTGTGCCAAAGGCTAAAAGGTCCTTCCTCTTTACTGCATAGTAGTCCATGGTGTAAATGTGCCACAGCTTTTTTATCCATTTACTGATGGGCACTTGGGTTGTTTCCAAATCTTAGCTATTGTAAATTGGGCTGCTATGAACATAGGGGTGTATAAGTTCTTTGCAATTGGTGTTTGGAGATCCTTAGGATATATTCCTAGAAGTAGGATCACTGGGTGAAATGACAGGTCAATTTTTAATCTTTTGAGAAAACGCCATACTGCTTTCACCAGTCTGCATTCCACCAGCAGTGTACTAGAGTGCCCTTTTCTCCACACCCTCGCCAGCACTTGTAGTTCATTGACTTGTTGATGGTAGCCATTCGGACAGGTGTGAAGTGATACCTCATTGTGGTTTTAATTTGCATCTCTCTGATGATTAGGGACATTGAGCTTTTTTTCATGTCTCTTAGCCCTTTACATGTCCTCTCTGGAGAAGTGTCTATTTAGGTCCTTTGCCCATTTTTTAATTGGATTGTCTGTCTTCCTTTTATTAAGTTGTATAAGTTCCTTATGTATTTTGGATATTAACCCTTTTTCCGATGTGTCATTGGCAAATATGTTCTCCCATACAGTGGGCTCCCTTTTTGTTCTGTTGATGGTTTCTTTTGCTGTGCAGATTTTTATTTTGATGCAGTTCCATTTATTTATTTTCTCCTTTTTTTCTCTTGCCCTAGGAGATGTATCAGCAAACATATTGCTACGAGGTATGTCTGAGATTTTACTGCCTATGTTTTCCTCTAGGATTTTTATGGTTTCATGCCTTACATTTAAGTATTTTATCCATTTTGAATTTACTTTTGTGTATGGTGTAAGTTGGTGGTCTAGTTTCATTTTTTGCATGTATCTGTCTAATTTTTCCAACACCATTTATTGAAAAGGCTGCCTTTATTTCATTGTCTGTTCTTGCCTCCTTTATCAAATATTAATTGACCATAATGGCATGGGTCAATTTCTGAGTTCTCTGTTCTGTTCCAGTGATCAATATGTCTGTTCATGTAACAATGCCAGGCTGTTTTGATTACAGTGGCTTTGAAGTATAACTTGATATCTGGTATTGTGATCCCTCCAACTTTGTTCTTCTTTCTCAGGATAGCTGTGGCTATTCGGGGTGTTTTTTGGTTCCATATAAATTTTTGAAGTGTTTTTTCTAGATGTGTGAAATATGCTGTTGGAATTTTAATAGGGATTGCATTGAATTTATAGATTGCTTTGGGTAATATGGACAATTTAATGAAATTAATTCTTCCAATCCATGAACATGGTATATTTTCCATTTGTTTATATGTTCCTCTATTTCTTTTTTCAGTGTCCTGTAGTTTTCCAAGTAAAGGTCTTTTACATATTTAGTTAACTTTATTCCTAAGTATCTTTTTTTTAGTTGCAATGGTAAATGGGATTTTTTTTTTAGTTTCTTTTTCTGAAGTTCATTATTGGTGTATAAAAATGTCATTGATTTCTGGGTATTAATTTTATATCCTGCTACGTTGCTGAATTCATTTATTAAATCTAGTAGTTTTTTGGTGGAGTCTTTAGGATTCTCTACGTACACTATCATGTCATCTGCAAGTAATGACAGTTTTGTTTCCTCCTTTCCAATTTGGATGCCTTTTATGTTTTCTCCTTGTCTGATCACTGTGGCTAGGACTTCCAGTACTATGTTGAGTAAGAGTGGTGAAAATGGACATCCTTGTCTTGTTCCTGTTCTTAGGGGATATGGTTTTAGATTTTGCCCATTAAGTATGATGTTGGCAGTAGGCTTGTCATATACAGCCTTTACTTTGTTGAGCTATGATCCTTCTATTCCCACTTTGCTGAGAGCTTTTATAAAAATGAGTGTTGGATTTTATCAAACACTTTTTCTGCATCTATTGATATGGTCATGTGGTTGTTATCTTTCATTTTGTTTATGTGATGTATTGCACTTATTGATTTGTGAATATTGTACCAGCCTTGCACCCCTGCCCTGGAATAAACCCCACTTGGTCATGGTATATGATCTTTATAATATATTGCTAGATCCAATTTGCTAATATTTTGTTGAGAATTTTAGCATCTATGTTCATCCGGGATATTGGCCTGTAATTCTCTTTCTTTGTAGTGTCTTTATCTGGTTTTGGAATTAGGTTAATGCCGACCTCATAAAGAGTTTGGAAGTGTTTTCTCCTCTTGGATTTTTGAAATAGTTTGAGGAGGATAGGTGTTAATTCTTCTTTGAATGTTTGGTAAAACTCTCTTGTGAAGCAATCTGGGTCAGGGCTTTTGTGTGCTAGGAGCCCTTTGATTACTGCTTCAACTTCATCAGCAGTTATCGGCCTATTTAGACTTTCTCACTCTTCCTGATTGAGTTTTGAAAGGTTGTATTTTTCTAGGAATTTATCCATTTCATCCAGGTTGTCCAGCTTGGTGGCATATAGTTGTTCATAGTATTCTCTTACAATCCTTTGTATTTCTGTTGGATCAGTTGTTATTTCACCTCTTTCGTCTCTGATTTTGTTTATTTGGGTCTTCTCTCTTTGTTTTTTGATGAGTCTGGCTAAAGGTTCATCAATCTTGTTTATCTTTTCAAAGAACAAGCTCTTGGTTTCATTGATCTTTTGTATTTTTTTTTTTTAGTCTCTATGTCATTTATTTCTGCTCTAATCTTTATTATTTCTTTCCTTCCACTTACACAGGGCTTTTCTTGTTGTTCCCTTTCTAAGTTTTTAAGTTGTAGGGTTAAAGAGTCTATTAGAAGTTTTTCTTGTTTTTTGAGGTAGGCTTGTAGTGCTATGAACTTACCTCTCAGGATTGCTTTCATTGTGTCTCATAGATTTGGAGTTGTTATGTATTCATTTTTATTTGCTTCCAGGAAGTTTTTTATTTCTTAATCTCTTTGGTAACCCATTCTTTGTTTAAAAACATGCTTTTCAGTCTCCATGTGTTTAAATGTCTTTTAGTGTTTTTATTGTAGTTGATTTCTAATTTCATGCCATCGTGATCTGAGAAGATCCTTGATATGATATCAAACTTCTTGAACTTATAGAGACTTATTTTGTGTCCTAACATATGGTCTACCTTTGAGAATGTTCCACGTGCACTTGAGAAGAATGTATATTCTGCAGCTTTGGGGTAGAATGTTCTGTAAATGTCGATTTAAATCCATCTGATCTAGTGTGTCATTTAGGGTCTCTGCTTCCTTGTTGATTTTTTGTCTGGAAGACCTATCCAGTGAGGTCAGTGGGGTGTTAAAGTCCCCCAGTATGACTGTATGGCTGTGGATCTCTCCCTTAAAGTCCCCTAGAAGATTTTTTATAAATTTAGGTGCTCCTATATTGGGTGCATATATGTTTATCAGGGATATATACTCTTGCTGGATTGATCCCTTTAGTATTATGTAATGACCTTTCTTGTCTCTTGTTATGGTCTTCATTTTGAAGTCAATTTTGTCTGATATAAGTATTGGTACCCCAACTTTTTTTTCATTTCCATTTGCAAGGAAAATTTTTTTCCATCCCTTCACTCTCATTCTGTATGAGTCTTTTGTTCTGAGGTGGGTCTCTTATAGACAGCATACAGTTGGGTCATGTTTTCTTATCCATTTAGCCACCCTATATCTTTTTATTGGGGCATTTAATCCATTTACATTTAAGGTTATTATTGAAAGATACTTATCCACTAACGTTTTTGTTTCTTTATAGCTGTCTCTTATTCTCTTTATTTCTTCTTCTAATTATAGCAGTCCCTTTAACATTTCCTGTAATGCTGGTTTTGTAGTGATAAAATCTTTTAATCTTTTTTGTCTCAGAAGCTTTTTATTTTATCATCCAGCTTGATTGATAATCTTGCTGGATAGAGTAGTCTTGGTTTCAGATCCTCCTTTTGCATTACCTTGAATACTGCATGCCATTCCCTTCTGGCCTGTAGAGTTTCTGATGAGAAGTTAAATGACAGCCTTATGGGAGATACTTTGTAGGTAACAGATTGCTTTTCTCTAGCTTC
The DNA here is from genome assembly GCF_054644295.1 of Miniopterus natalensis. Classification (NCBI taxonomy): domain Eukaryota; kingdom Metazoa; phylum Chordata; class Mammalia; order Chiroptera; family Miniopteridae; genus Miniopterus; species Miniopterus natalensis. Next base: position 146,611,776 of record NC_142081.1, read on the forward strand.
CTTTAAGATTCTCTCTTTGTCTTGGATTTTTCACATTTTAAATTATGATGTGTCTCGGAATGGGCCTCTTTGGATTTTTCTTGCTTGGGACTCTCTGTGCCTCCAGAACCTGTGTGCCTTTTTCCTTGACCAGGTTAGGGAAGTTTTCTGCCATTGTTTCATCAAACAGGTTCTCTAACCCCTGCTTACTTTCAACCTCCTCTGTTACTCCTATAATATGAATATTGTTATGTTTTATGCTGTCCCACAGTTCCCTTCAACTGTCCTGTTTTTTTAAGTGTTTTTTGTTTTTGGGTCTCTGATTGAATGACTTTTTCTACCCAGTCTTCTAATTCACTGATCCTATTCTCAGCTTCTTCTAATCTGCTGTTTATTCTTTCTAATGTATTCTTTATTTCTGCTATGTCATTCTTCATTTCTGATTGGTCACTTTTCATAGTTTCCAAATATTTTTTCATGCTGTTTAGCATCCTTACAATCAGTAATCTGAACTGTATATCTGAGAGATTGCTTATCTGTTTCATTTGGTTATTTCTCTGGAGACTTCTCTTGGCCTTCATTTGGGGCTTGTTTTTTGGTCTCCCCATTTTGGCTAAATGTTACGTAGGTCTGCTAGGATTTTGTTTTTTTGGAGGGTCTCTGGTACAGGTCAATGTCAGATGCAGTTTGCAACTGGCCCTGAGTACCACATTTGGGGCTATCACAACCCCAGGCTTGAGTACTCCACTGCTGGGGCTGGATGCATTTGGACAGGACCAAGATGCAAACCAAAGTTTTCTTTTCTAAACCCTGGGTCCCAAAACAGATCAGTCAAAGACTCAAAGCACCCTGAGGTCTGCCTCAGTCTGCAGACTTGTTAATCTGATTCTCTTAATGAGCCTCAGGCTGTAGAAGCTCCACATGGTGGGGCAGCTGGTTGTTATCATTCTAACAAGCCTCAGGCTATAGAAACTCCTCTGGGCGGGGCGAGAGGCTCTCCAGCAGGATGGGGGAATTGCTTCCCCTCTCAGGCAAAAGTGAAAAGTTTGCCTCCCAAGAAAGATGACCCCTATAGTCTGTGGGAATGACTCTCCCAAGACTCTCCCCACACAGCTACAGTCCACTCCACTCTCCCCTCCGCTGGAGCCCAAGGTGAGTGGCTGCACATTAAACTTTGTGTGATGGCTCTTTAAGAGGGTGCCTGCAGTTCTAGCTGCCTCTCCCTAGCAGACAGGAACCTGGCTGCTTTTCACAGCCAGATGTTATGTGGGCACCTTTCTCAGGTCTGGTGCTCTCTGATGGGAGTCCCAGCCTGGGGTTTAGGCCCCAGAGTCCTCACTGGGAACTCCCCACAGCTGAGATATCCCTCTGGATCTTCAGCTGCTGCCTGTGGGAGCCCAGACAGTCCTCTCAAGTCTGCACTTCCTACTGGTCTCTTTGCAGTCTCCACTTTTCCTCTTTGGTTATGAGGGTGCTCTCCAGCTAGTCTTCAGTTGGATTTCAGGATGGTTCTCAGGATGGTTTTTTTATGTTTTAGTTGTAAATCCAGATTAGTACTGGGAGAGTGTCAGTGTAGTTTCCACTCAGTCTGCTGCCATCTTGGATCTCTCCTCTATATTGCTTTTATTATGTTACCTTCATTAAAGTAATTCTGTGATAACAAATAAACCTCCAAAAAGTAGCTTAGCATGGTGGTTACACACAGTGTATCTATTGTCATAAGACATTAAATCCAGAAAGATAGTTCCTAATAAGTGGGCGATTCTTCTTCAAGTAGTGGTATATCAAACTTACATATTCCATATCATGCCTCTAATATCTTTAACACAAGGCTCCCATGTTTGCCATAGTCATGGTCTACATTCCATCTACCTTAAAAGGGAAACCGTTTTAGTGGATCATATGTGGGAGGTATTTATGAGCAGAATTATAAGTTATAAACATCCTTTCAGCCACATTCCATAGTAATATAGTCACATCTAACTGCAAGGGAAGCTGGGAAATGCAGTCTGGTTCTGTGTTTAAGAAGAAAAACTGGTTTTAAGAGTCTTTCACACATTCAACTTAGATAAGTGAGACCTAAAATTGGGCTTTATAAAACCTCTATCTAGAAAAAATACTTAAAATATGCATTTGAATTTTTATTTTGAGTTTTTCTGTGTATTTTTAGCAGATTAACTATGGTACAGAGTTAATTTCAAATTACTTTTCCACAACTTGAAAGTAATTGTGATGTGACACAAATACATTATTAGTCAATCTTCCATATCAGATGTAGAGATTTAGAGGATTAAAAAGATTGAATGAAAGCCAACTCAGAATAACATTTATAAATGCATGACTAAAGTACTTCCATAAAGCAGCAGAAATAAAAATAAAAATGGTGTATTCAAATGCTTATATCTGAAGGAATTAAAATAATTTTAGGGAGCAGGGTTGTGCCTACAATGTTTTCCTATAATAAGAGGGTAGATAGTGAGAGAACTTGGTTGGTTATAATAGGTCTGTTTCAAATTATTTACCCACATTGCATGCAGAGAAAAAATGAAAAACTAAAATAATGCTTGACAACGTCAACCTCTGAAACCTCTGGCCTCATGGAGAGAAATAAAGAAGGTAGCTGTGACTTAATGGATGGCTTAGATCTCTGAAAATTTTTGCCAGAATTTTCTCCTGCCTCATGAGGAATCAGAAAGCTTACCAGTATTGGGGAATGAGGGGTAGCAGTTTTTCCAGTACCTATAGCTTTTATTCTGAATTAAATTTAAAACTGTAATCACTTTATTTTAGTTTCTCATGTTTATAACTTCATTCTGGTCATTGATTTTGTCAGTGTTCTCCATTCATGATCTTTGCTCTCACCTCTCTGTATTTTTCAGTATTATGTAGTCACCATTTCTCCTTGTTGCTATGTGCTGTTTCTATGGTATCCTTTGTCATTAATTTTATTTCTCAAAATAACCTCCACCCTTTCTCTTTGAAAAGAAGCATCACAGAGGGAATAAACATTCCTAATCTCAGGTAATATAGGAAGATTTTAGCCTTAAAAAATAAACATGTGTCATCTTTCCTTTAGTTTGTTTCATTCAGTGATAGTGTTGGAGAGAAACCCTTTGCACATTTAGTTTAAGTAAATATGTAACATGGAAATTTGAAAAAAGATAAGGATTATATGCATAATATTCATTATACTCTCCATGTTCAAAACCTGCTTTAGCATGCTGTGCCAACAACAAAAACAGCTACCATGCATTTAGCACTTAGTGCTTGGAATTCAAGGCCAAGCACGTTTTTCTCTGCTATATCAAGATTCTTGCTGAGGAACTATATTTATGTGGATTCCTAGCCGCATGGGAATCAGGTAACAATTTTTTTTTTTTTTAATACACCTTTATTGATTTCAGAGGGGGAAAGGGAGAGGGAGAGAGAGAAACATTAATGATGAGAGAGTCGTCACTGATCGGCTGCCTCCTGCATGCCCCGGACTGGGGATCGAGCCCACAACCTGGGCATGTGCCCTAACCGGGAATCCAACTACGATCTCCTGGATCCTAGGTCAATGCTCAACTGCAGAGCCATGCCCGGCTGGGCAGGTAACAATTTTATTAATTTGTGAAAGCAACTTAAATGCCAAATGTAAGGCTCTCTTTTACATGCTGGAGTCAAGAACATAAGGGTTTAGGTCAGGGTCTGAAATAGCATCTTCTCCACTTAAGTAAACTTTCACCTTCAAGTCTTCTTGACTGAGATGCTCCTTAAGGAGGGCTGGGTCATAGAGCTGGGCCACAAAAGAGAGATTTGCAAGACTGTTTAATATACAAACTGGGCCCTACCCAGGTTTTCTTGTGATAAGGGTGTAAGAATTCCACAATACTTTTCACTTGTCTTTGATATAAGCAGTACGAAGGACGATGTTTGAGATGGAACCATTCACTTCTGTGTAGCACGCAGTCTAGTGAATGTGAAGCTCAGCCCAATTCGATTAGCACCTCTGCTGCCGTGTGGATGAGCTAATATGCTGCAGGAAAAGTTGTGGAAGTAGCTTCCTCCTTTTGCTGATTAAGGGAGGAATATGAAAAAAGAAGCATTTTGCCTAATCTCACAATATGCTAGGTGTTGTGCTAAGCAAAGTACATTTTAGTAATGTCTTTATTGGGTTTCATTATTTATTTCTTCAACTATTGTTACAGATGTGAAATAATCAAATGTGTCATAGCAGGTGAACCAATCATTTGCCTCTCTTTCCTTAAATCCATCTCTAACATTTATCTGTCCTTCTCTGTATCACAGAAAACTAACCCTTAGAGATTACACTTCCAAAGCTGCCTTGCAACTGGCCAGTAGGAAGCGCTGGTAGGAGATAGGAGGACAAGGGGAGGGGAGAGCCATGGTATTTCCCCTCCTGGCTCCTGGCTTCAGGTGGAGTGTGGTGCAGTGTGGTGGTGGCAGCGTCTTCTTCATGGCTCCGTCTTTCTTGGGCAGCCCCTCTCTCTGTGGTCGTAGCTTCCGATGAAAAGCTGCCTGGATGGCTTCATCTCCCACTCCTCTTAGATTCCAAGCCTGCAGACTGAAATACTGGAGGTATATCACCTCCTTCTTTTATCCTATCAGCCTTAAAGGTAGAGAGGACTTTCTTTAGTTTTTAATATCAGGTTCTCCTTCCTCATCTTTAGCTCTATTTTTGTTTAGGTGACTAGTGTCAAACTGGTATGGACTCTAATTTCTGTTGAACTATTTGATGTAAGTTCTAAATTCCTCAAATAAAATCAGGATGTTAAGCTTAAATATCCAATACTCACTTGTAAAAAAATATTACTTTCTGCTCTAGCCACTTTGGCTCAGTGGTTAGAGCATAGGCCTGTGAACTGAAGGGTTCCAGGTTTGATTTGTCCAAGTGCACATACTTTGGTTGCAGGCTGGATTCCTGGCCCTGATCAGGGCACATGCAGGAAGCAACCAGTCAATGTGTCTCTCTCACATTGATATTTCTCTCTCTCTCTCTCTTCCTTCCACTCTCTCTGGAAAGCAATGGGAAGAAATATCCTGGGGTAAGGACTAAAATATACATTATATATATATAATTTTCTGAGCCTAATTATATAATTTAGGCATTTATCAAATGATTTATCACATCAGAGATTCCTACATACAAGTGTATTATATTATAATTTTAATTTCTTACATTGTAAGTATAAAACATTAACAGAGGCTTAACATAATGGTGGGAAAGTAAACTTATTTATTCATTTAATAAATATTTTTCCTGTTCTTTGAGAACTGTCTACATGTCAGAGGTCAAGTGAAAAAGACAGACGTGGACCCTGACTTCATGAGGTTATAGTTAGTGGGTTTTGTAGAATTTGGGTAAGAAGTAGAGAGTTCCAGGTAGGTTTTGTTCATTAACATTAGATTATAAAAATTTTCAAGTATATAGAAAATTTGAAAGATTTTTACAGTGAACACCTATATACCCATCACCTATATTCTAACATATTAACATTCACTATTCTTATTTTATCACGTCTGTCCATACATCTTTGTCCATATTAATGCAAAATAGAATCACTTTTTGAATGTACTTCTAAGTAAATTGCAGACATTCATAGACTTCTTTCAAAATACTTTAGCATAATATCATTGAATATTTAAATATTTTTAAAATATGTTTTTCTTGCATATAAAATTTACATGCAGTGCAATGCACACATCTTCCTTATACATCAGCTGAGTTTTGATAATTGTATTTCCAGGCATACCTAAGTGATATTATGGGTTCGGTTCCAGACCACTGTAATAAGGCATGCATTGCAATAAAGAAAGTCATAATATTTTTGCTGGTAGAGGGTCTTCTTGCCTTCAGTTGGTTAAATAGAAAAAAAAAAAAAAAAGCAACATCTGTGAAACCCAATAACGTGAAGTGCAAAAAAATGAGGTATGCCTGAAATTCAAACTCTTAAGATATGAAAGATTTTTGTCATTACAGAAAATTTCTTGGTATCACTTCAAAGTCAATTTCTGCCTCCTCTCCCTTGAGGGCACCACTGTTCTGACTTTATCTATCATCGATTAAATTTGCTTCTTTTAAACAATTTTAATAAACAGAATTATACATTATATACTCTTTGTGTAAGTCTTTTCATTCAACATTATGGTTTTGAGAATCATTTATGTCATTGTATGCTTCAGTAATTCATTAGTTTTTATTGCTCTGTAGTATCCCTTTGTGTGAATACTCTTTGGTTTATCCATTCACGTATTAAAGGACAATTGCATACTTTCTAGTTTCTGGCTACTATGAATACTGCTGCTATTCAAAGTAAAAGTTATTAGACATTAGCCAAAAAATGAAAAGAATAGAATATCATTCAACATTATACATTTTGTTGGGTATATATTTTATCTAGTATTAAAAATGCTGGTTATATTGTATTTTTTTTTTGTATATAATGCTGGATCTAATTTGCTAGTATTTTGTATAATTTTTTACTTCTATGTTCATAAGTGATATTGTCTATATTTTTCTATTGTGTAATATCATTATTAAGAGTTGGTATTAATGTTAAGCTGGTTTCATAAAACAAAGCTGAAGAGTGTTCATTCCCCCCCTATTTTGTGAAAGTGTCTTGATAAAATTGATTTTTTAATATAATTTACAGTGAAATATCCTGAGCATGGGGTTTCCTTTGCAGAGCAGTTTTTGACAAGAAAAGCCATTACTTTAATAGTTATAGACCCATTAATACTTTCCATTTAATCTTTTATCAATTTTGGTAAATTTTATAACTTCATTTAATAATTTAGTAGTGGATTACAAAGGTGATAATTTCTCTTATTTACTTCTAACTAAAAATATTTTAGCCATTTTTCTTGAAAGATATTTTCAATGGGTTTAAAATTCCAGCTTAATAATATATATATTTTTTCTTTTTGGCATTTAAAAATTTTATTCAACCCTCTTCTGGTTTCTATGGTTTCTATTGAGAAAGCAGCTGTCATTCGAATCATTGTTTTCCCAGATGTAATGTGTTATTTTCCTCTGGATGCTATTAAGATTTTTATTTATTATTGCCTTTAAGTAGTTTTACTATAATGTGTCTATGTGTCTGTTTGTTATTCTTAATATTCATCCAGCTGAGGGTATCCTGAACTTCTTTACAAATGTATAACTTTCACCGAACTGTGAAAGTTATATTTCTTCAGGCATTTTTTTTCCTTCCTCATTATATTCCTTATCTCTGGTTTTGGATTCTAATTGTACATATGTTAGTGTTCTTCATATTATCCAATCAATATTTAAGCTTAAGTTCATTTTTTACCCTGATCTTTTTATTCTCTGTAGTCATCAAATTGGATAATTTAATTGATCTATTTTCATGCTCACTGATTCTTTTCTTAGTCAACTTTAGGCCATTCACTTGTTTTTCTGTTTGTTTACTTTTTCAGATGTTATATTTTACAGATCTTTAATCTCTTGTTGGTTCTTATTTGTAGTTTTTATTAATTGTTGAAGTTTTATTGTTTATTTCATTAAATTTACATTTTCTTTTACTTCATTTTTCATAGTTGTATTAGCTGCTTTTAGGTCAATGCTGTTATTTTTAATACCTTGGGATTAGTATTTGTTGATTATATTCTCTTCCTTAAATAATGGTTCAGTTTTTCTCATTTCTCATAAATCAGGTAATTTTTATTTTGTTCCATACATTATAAACATCATGTTTTAGAGGCTACGGATTCTGATATATTCCTCTGAACAATGTTGATGTTTTTATTTTAGCAGACAATTAACTTGGTTGGATTCAAAATATAACTCTCCAAGTCAGCAACCCAAAACTCAGTTCAATCCTTTTTTATTTGTTTCTATCAGTTCTGTAAAATGGCTTCTTTCATTCTGCAACATGCATGCATGATTCCGGGAGCAGCTAGAGATTGTTAAAGACTTCATTCATAAAATACAAGGATCCCAACTCTGGATTTCTCTTTTCTAAGACCCCAAAACCAATTTTCAGTGTCCATGGTTGCTCTGTGCTCTGTTCAATTACTCTTCAGGCCCAGAAGTTCCTAGTTTTTCTATTTGAGCTTCAGCTACCTTGAGCAATGCTGACCACGACTGTCTCTGAAGGCTAAAAACCATAAATGTTAGAAACTCACTCAACACTGTTATATCATTCGATATTAAAGTTCCCTCTATAGTATTCCTACTTTTATAGTGTCCAGAGTTTATTTTCCAGAGCTTATCATTTTTATTTGTGGGATAAATAATCTTTTAGGCTCTTACTTGGCTATCCCAAAGGAGCATTTCTATTGTAGAAATTATCTTTTCTTTGGAGTTATGTATTATTCTTTGTTATGTATTGTCAGGTAATTATGATTGCTATATTCAGTGAGCCTCTACATTGGTCAAGCTATACTCTAGACATCAAACTCTCAGCAGTGCATACTATATGTAATATTTTTCCCTTTAGTCAAGATATATAAAAAGAAATAAAACCTATAATTATAAGCCATGGAAAATGTTGTGCTCTACAGAAAATAATATATAATGCTGAGACAGAAAATAGAGAACATTTAGGGGATGGCAAATATTTGCAGAACTTGGTCAATATGCTAACATGGGACCCTCTTACTAATAAATCTAATAAACAATAATGGAATTATAGTCAGGATATTAAATTCATGAGCTAATATTGTGGTTGTCCAGAGAGGTAAAGGTTGGATACAAAACATAATAGCAAAATTTATTGGTAGTATTAATGCCCAAGAGATGACAAGCAATGAGGTTATGGACCCAGGTGAGGCAGTGAACGGGAGGAGAAACTCTAGTATAAGGTTGGCACTTTAATAAGGCTGCTTTTTCTCAGGAAGGGGACTGGAACAAATCTATTTATTGACTGAAGGAAGTAACATCTCCCATGAAATATTCATACCTTTAACTCAAGCTATGATTTCAAATGGAAAGCAAATGTACAATCTGTCATATGCTGAAGTCAACCTGGGAAGTAATTACAAAGCTTCTCTATAGGATATTCCTACAACTAAGAGCATGCAACACCACCAATGTTGACCCCAAACCAGCTTCAGCTTGTAATAAAGTCACAATAAAAAACCAAACCAAAGCTTCAAATCAATTCAAGCCATGGGTGTCTCAGCAGACACCAAAATGAGAGTCCCATTCAAAGGAGCTTAAATAATAGGCTATTCAGAAATGACTTGTGAAATATTTAAAATAGAATTATTTTAAAAATTAAAGAACTAGAAATCATAATGACAGAATAGACTACCACAAACATAGATATTTGGGGGGGAAAATAGACATTTTAGAAGTAAAAATAGTAATTAATATTATAAAATCATTGGAAACATAAAAAGCAGTTTAGATACAATCTATGAATAAAGAAACAGAAAATTACCCAAAATGTTCAGAGCAATAAGGAAGTGGAAAGTATAGTATGGCTGATAAGACAAACTTCTTCCACAGTTGCAGTAGAAGAGAGTTAAGGGGGGAAAACACAAAAGAAAAAATATTTAAATAAAATATCTAGGAGAATGTTCCAAAACTGGTGAAAATAAGGTCGATGTGTCAAGAGGTGAGCAGTATGATTAGAGACATTGATGAATGAAGGAAATCTAACTTAACAGAAGCTAAGGAATGAACTTCTCAGACAAAGAGAATAGAAAATGAAAATGGGTTGAGGGGAGAGAGTGTGATATTTCCTTGAAGTCGTCCAAAGGCCAGCTTGGCTGAAACTTAAGGAGCAAGTATGAGCATGGCATTAGGTAAGATTGGCAAAATAGGTAGGGGAGAAATCTAGCAGATGCTCTGTAATTTCTGTTAAGGGGATTAGATTTCACTGTAAATATAATGAGACTCTATTAAAGAATTTTTACCAGGGAGCGACTCATATCCTGAAATATCTACATCTTCTAGTGTCTAAATCAGCTCCACTCAAACCTAAACTTGTTTGAAGTCTCACTGACAATATTTAAAATGCATGTAAAACCGTCCTACTATTCCATAGCATGTTGGTATAGGCTCAAGTTAGAAATTACTACAGGAAGTGGGATAAGGCCACCAGAGAAATGTTAATTTGTTAATAATAATCATTAAGTATTTAGTTACAGAAAATAAGTTAAAAGTGATTTTTGTTAGACTTTAATCTTAAAATCATCTTTAAATACCAATAATTGTCTTTGGTTTATGAAGTCTTTCTCTTCTACTGTGTCTCAAAGTGATGATTATTTTTCTAAAGCTCCAAAATCTGCAACATTCACCAGAACTTGCAACCTAGACATTTTAGCTCCCATTGTTCACAGGGAGAGTTTTAGCTCTGTACCGCTAGTCAAGATTCCTTGGAGGCAAACATAATACTGTCACACCATGTTTGTAAGCACACAAACTCTGCACCAGAAATTAATTAATTGTCAATTTCTCAACTTTTCCATATAGAGGGCTGGCAAAAGTAGATTTACAGTTGCTGGTATGGAAAATAATACAATAATTAATAAACAGCAATACAAGAATAAACTGTGTTTCGGGTACTCACAGCTGTAAACCTGCTTTTGCCCACCACTGCCTGTGATAGCATTATTTTTGTAGTGGGGGTCTCATTTTAAGTGGATAGCCAACACATTGCAGACCAGTTGTAGGTCCAGTCTATACTAGTCCAGTCTAGTTATAGGTTAGAGACAAAGAGGAGTGGCTTTGGTAGGTCCTGAATAACAGCAACAATGCCTTGCAGTGCAGCCACTTCAGGAAGGCCACTACAGGTTTTCTTGATTTCAGAGAGAGGAAGGGAGAGGGAGAGAGAGATAGAACCATCAATGATGAGAGAATCATTGATCGGCTGCCTCCTGCACACCCCACACTGGGGATCAAGCCTGCAACCCGAGCATGTGCCCTGACCAGGAATCAAACCTCGATCTCCTGGATTATGGGTCAATGCTCAACCGCTGAGCAACACAAGCCTGGCATGGGTTCACTTCTTTAGGCAGGAGTGAAAGGTCTGCTTCTACTGGCAGAGTAGAATTTAGGGTTTGTCTTCCCCAGCTTCATTGGGATCTGCAAGTACATCCCCATTTGAATTTCTAGGATTTCATTTCACTAAAATCTATATAACTTGTGGTTCAACAAGAGAAACAAAACCAGCTGGAGATAAATATTTAGGGATTTATGGAAAGAAACTGGCTTATACAATTGTTGGGCTTTAGAGGCCAGTTTGTAATCAATAAGGCTGGCTATCAGCAAAGGCAGGTTGGAACTCTTGGGCATGAACTGAAGCTGCTATCCACAGGCAGAATTTCTTCTCTAGGGAAGCCTCCATTCTAGGGCTGTTTAACTAATTAATTTATGCCCACCCAGATTATCTAGGATAATCTCCTTTGTTTAAAGTCATTGATCATGGACAATAACCACACCTATAAAATAGCTTCATAGGAATGACAAGATAAGTGTTTGAGTGTTAAACTGGAGAATATAGCCTATTCAAGTTAACACATTAACTATCTCCCAGCTTATCATTTTGTTCACTAGTAAATAGAGGAAAATAATCAGGTACTAATACTGGTATTTCCTTAAGAACTATAACACCAGATAAGCAAAGAATAAATGAGGAGAAATGTATCTTTATAAAAGTGTATCAACCAATAAATGAAAAAGAAATGATAGCATACAATATCATCATTTGGCAGTCCCAGTGAATTCATGGATGTAGATACTGAGCATAAATAAAAATAAGGGGAAACCAGATATTTGTCCCCTATGAAAGAACATACCAACATTTATTACCTTGCTGAAGAAATGAACCTGAGTTTTATAAGGAAGTTATATTCAGCTGTCAACATACTGAAACTACACAGAAAAAAGAGCACATGTTGAACTGTATTGTGCATATAAAATCAACCAAATCTAGACTATGGGAAATTATTCATGTCAAATAGTACAAGTTCATCAGTGCATACAGTGTAAAGAAATGAAAATAAAGGTAGAAGGTTGTATACTTAAATTAACTTTAATATTTTTTTAATGACGTAACTATAGTGTCTAGGTATCCCCACTTGCATAATAATCTGAAAAATAGTTTACTTGACAGATAATTTGTTCTATTGTTATTTAGAATATCAACTTTAACTAATAAGAACCAGTTCTTCTCCTGTTTAGAAAATTACATCAACATTAATTAGGATTTTTTTGCTGCAGGGGTTGTTGATAATGGGGAGAAACGCCAGTGTGTAAGTTATTATCAGGTGCTAGGAAATCTCATAGTTTTGATACCTATTGTTTGGAGATGCTCAACACCCATTCTACCTTTTTATTTTTTCTTCTAATAGTAGAACGATTTATCTTTGTGGAGCTCGTTCCTTGTTTTCAAATGGAGCTGACTCCACCATTCACCATTCATGGTTTTGTGGCCATATACAGATGTGGTAAATCAGTGTTTATCAACCCTGGGCTACAGTAACCAATACAGGGAAGAGAAACAAATTCTTTTACTCAACAAATATTTGTGACAAAATTGGATCAATGACAATTATTGCAAGGATATTTTTTTTCATTGTAATAGAATGGCCCTTTTACACTGGCACTGATAAACTGTTAAGAGGTGTGTGGTTCACTTAGCAGTCTTTTCATCAGCATATGAATAGAGAATTTAGCATGAGAGAACGTGGTCTCCACATTACTGATTTCATGAATCCAGTGGTTCTTGAAGTCATGGATTGTAGGCTTCCCAGTTATACAAACCCAGTAAATTTTGTGGTATGTTTAAATCTGGTTTCTAATATTTGTATCTAAAAAAATTTTCAATAATATATTGAGAATACTTGAAGATTTCTAGAACCTGAGCCAACAGGGAGATTAAAAGACTATACCTTTACTAAACACTATGGGATGTAGACTTTATGTGATGTGAGAGAATAGAGATGGAAGGAGATTGAGAAAATACCTTCATGTCATGACATATATATATATATATATATATATATATATATATATATATATATATATATATATTTTAAAATGTGTTTTATTTTGCCAGGCTTTTGTTTAGTTAGATATTTACAGTCAATAAAATATCTTAAGATTCTACATTGAAAGCATTGAAGTGACCTAAACAAGGTTATACAATGCAGGACCTCCCAGTACCTCACTAAATAAATCACATTAGCTCTCAGACTGCAAAAGAACACAGAATTAACCATTTTCTATGTATAGTAATTTCCGTTCAGAAAGCTATCCACTGAAGATTCAAATTAGTCTTTTCTTGTTCACATTAAAAATCACTTATTAAATATAGTTTTTGTTAATAAAACAAATATAGTTTTTGTTATGACTATTGTATTGGGATACTTTGCATTTAACTATGTCTGAAATTTTTATTTTAAAACTTTTAAAAAGAGGACATTTCAAAATTGCTAAATGGTAAAAAAAAAAGGTAAAATGTTTTTAAAATTTATGCTAAAATTAGATCCTTTTACTTACTTTATTTATGAGTTTATTCACCAGTATAATTCCACAGAGGTAATGCATTTGGAATTGTAAATTTTGCCACTGTAAATTATAATTGTTTTTAAAAGGAAAACAAAAATATTTATACTTTAAAAAAAGATTTGTTTAATTGCAGTACTTTTTTTACATTTCAAGATAGCTATAACTCAGATGTAAATTGATAAATAAATATTGATAAAGAATTCGTTAATATATAAAATCATAGTAACTCCAGAGAGCTGCTTTTATAAGCACTCTAATATATGGACAGTTTCCAAGAAGTGCTCTGGAGTCTAATAATTACCACCCCAGATGCTAGGTTGTGTCTGTGTGGGACGAGCTGAATGTGCTCTCACATCCAACAGAGTTGCCAATCTTCAAGCAACGGTGACTACTCTCTGTACACTTCTCTCTCTGGGGTATTAAAAAAACTCTTAATTAGCTTTTGTTTCCAAGCAGGGCTTCATTTTTCATGTTGATACTTCATTTTGCTAAAATTATTAGATTTTAAATGACCTTGACATTCCATCTATTACAATACGTGCATATATAACTCAATATTTAAATTCAAATTGTTAACCTAAGATAAAATCAGAGGTTCATTGAAAGCACAAATGTCCCTTTAATACTGTTACATGAATTTGTCATATATAGTTCAGGATCATGTTGAGATAGAATGAATTTATCAAAAAAAGGTAAGCCTATCTTGAAGACCTGTTGATGGTTTAAGAATGTTAAAAATACATACAATTAGAAGAAAAGGTGGATATGATATGACCCTGTATTACTGGTATAATTCTTGCCTAAATTCTGTACCCCCACAATGACAAAAAAAAGTTGATGTAAGAAAATGTTCTACTTAGTTTTGAGAAAATTTAGAAAAATTGCCATATGATGCATTCCCGAGTACTTTGAGTTCCTAAGGGAGAAAACATTCTACTAGTTTAAAATATTCAGGTATTGTTCAGATCCTGGTATTTTTTGAATAATTTAACCTAAAAGCATTTTTATTATACAGTGTCAGTTTCAAGTTACTTGAAATTTGTCACACTTTGTATTTCGATCTGGCTCTGAATCTTCATTTAGAGTTCAGGATCAGTTAAAATATGTCAGCAAAATCAGTTGCCTAGAAAAGTAAAGAGCCAATTGTCATTTACCTTTACACAGATATTAATAGTGTGTTTAACAAGCAACAGTATTCCTCCTCCTTTTAGCAGAGATGCTGCTTACTAATGACATCTCATTGCTTCGCACAGCAGGGACTCATTTTATTTGGGCATAATGACTGAGCTAACATCAGTTTTTAAGAATGTATGTTATCATTATTCATTACAGTACCGCACTGAAGCTTCTCTGGGAGGCAATAAAGAACAAAATGTATATTTTAAAGACCCTCATTTCCCCCCTAAATGCTTGAATTAAGCTGCAGTCTGTGGTGTTCAGAGAATTGAGTTATGTCCTAAAGCAACGCTTTTCTTGGAGTACATCAGGCCTGGAGATTGGGCCCTGATTAGCCTCTGAGTTTTCTAATACAGTCTATTGATTTTCTGCTGCTGTAGCTGCCGCTGGATTTTGTGTGCTGGCACAGGGGTTCTATCTTTTGCATGAGAGAATGATGGATGGTTGTCTGTGAGGCTCCAGGCACATACTTATTTCCTCTTCAATAAGGACAATTGTCGATATCACTTAAGCAGTAAAAAACTGAGGAACCCACAACGCTTATGGAACAATTTGGGTTTTCTTCACGCTCATTGTTGATTCTATCTACTAAAGTATACACGTTCTACAAAAAGTTAGTAGTCTCCACTAATTTAGTACTTTTAAATTCTCTTACTCTCGTGCTGTGGAAAGAATAAACTATGTTTTAAAGGTAAAAGTACATATTTTGTGAAAGTATATTATGAAAGCAATTTCATTCTTACTTTTGATTGGCCACAGAATTGATTTTAAATGCAAACAGATTAGGACTCAGACATAAACCGATATTCTGAACCCACTGTAAAAAATGTACAAAATCAGCCTTAGCTGGTTTGGCTCAGTAGTTAGAGCGTCAACCTGTGGACTGAAGGCTCCCAGGTTCGATTCCGGCCAAGGGCACCTACCTCAGTTGTAGGCTTGATCCCCAGCCAGGTTGGGGTGCCTGTGGGAGGCAACCAATCAACGAGTCTCTCTCACATCCATGTTTCTCTCTCTCTCCCTTCCACTCTTTCTGAAAAGCAATGGAAAAAGTATCCCCAGGTGAGAATTAAAAAAAATGTACAAAACCATAATCATCTGGAACTTGCTAAACTTTATACTAAAAAAGGATCATTTCTGCACCAACTGATACAGATTTTTTTTTCCAGTAAGGAAACCAGATAGTCTTATATCAAGTTTACTACAAGAAAAGGGAGATATGGATTCTTGTGCAAGTAATGTATTGAAAAAGTAGCCTGGGGCAACACCTGCAGCGAGTAAGGAAAGCAGGCTGGGTCAGTGAAACACTAGGCACAGCTGCGAGTTGCAGGTGACCTCTGTCTGGCTTCAGGCTTATTTCCCAGAGAAACCTGCGGTGGAAATGGCACCACTCACTTAGTTATTCCACCTTGAAGCAAGAGCCCAGCCTTTTTTGTCACCCTCCTCAGTAAGTGACTGGGCACAGGCGGCCTGGAAGGTGGCCTGATGTGTCAACCAGCACTCGTAACAACTGAGAGATGGGTGGATCAGCCTCCAAAGAGGATCTGAGCAGGACAACAGCAGTGTCAACTGAGCAGGTCAAATTCAGATTCACCATTCTGGTCTAAACATAGATACGCAAAGATTGAATGTAGTACCCATCGCATTTGAAATGGGGACCTGTCAAAGGGATATAGAGCTGACTTATCAAAGAGGGGTGATTTGAAGTTGTTTTTAACATGTAAATTGACCAGCAAAAAAAAAATTGTGGGTGAAATTTATGAGTGAAAATCGCTGAGTATTCTGCATTAAATGAATCCATACTTACACTTTTTTCCCCATTTTTTTCTATAATTTGAATATTCAGTAAACTAAAAGTAAAATTATATGATTGCATAATTAATTTTTGCTTTTCCAAAAATACCCTTATAAAATGCATTGTAGTGATGTTTAATTGTTGTACAGGAAAAGAGAATACAAAATGACCCACTTCCATTTTTCTCAACTTTATTCAGGAGATGAAAAAGACTAAAGAAATAATCCGGTGATTTTCAGCCTATGTGCTGCAAGAGGCATGCTAGAGTGCAGCAAGGACTTTTAAAACTCTTTAGTCAGGGGCATTGACCTCTTTTCCCTTAGATTTTCAAATTTAAAAAATTACGACATCCAACACAACAATAGCCATCTGGTGTGAATGAATCAAAATTGTACTTTTTTTTTTTTTTGTCAGATCAACAAAAAAATTATATATTTCTGGTGTGTCACAGAGTTTTAGTAATTAATTCATATGTGCCATGAGATGAAAAAGGTTGAAAATTGCTGAAATAGTCTAATGGCTTAAAGAAAGTATGAAAGTAACTGAAAGTTAGTTACACTTTTAGGAAATCTAAAAAGTGATTTGTGGGACAATGAGCTTCATAGTTTCTGAAAGCTGGAACTATCACTTCATAATATCCCAGTCCTTAAATGGTACATGAATCTGGGCTTCCACACACAAAATCATTCAGAATAAAAGTAAATTATATTCTAAGGCAAATGTAGAAAACTCCTTTTGAAGCAAAAGCATATTTATTTATTTAGAATTATTGTTTTGCTTCATGGAGAGTTACTTTTACTGAAAACCTAACCTCATATCTTTTTTCCCCCCCAGGTACTTGAGTTTTTAGTTTTCTTCTATTTTTACCTGTAAAAATGTCTGGTGTTTTCTTTGCTCAACTTCTGAAATTACGAGAGTAGGTTTTTGCATACGGTATTTTAAAATGTTATCGCTGTCAAATACCCTGACCTGCTGATACCAGAATATGAAATTACTAGTTATTGCAAATGATAGATTCTGGAGAGATTTCAAGTCACAACAGGCGAGTGGGTGAGCTTGTGCTTTTCGATCTTCCTCCCAGCAGACGACTCTAGTGTATAATTAGTAACAATTCGGTTTTGCCTTGGCACCTTGGTATTTATTCTACACAGGAATCTCCAATATTGATTACAAGTCATATGAAGTTAGACTGATTTGCTTCCTTCCATCTTCTTTCCAAAAATAAATTATGCCAGAAATTCAAGGTTAATGGAGGAAGCTCATTATAATACACCTCTTCTGGGCATTCTTTTCACTTTAGCTAAGTACTTGAGGAAATTAAACAGGTGGTAGCATGCAATATGATACATGAATACCCATCTGCAGGCTGAGTCAATGTGAAATTACAAGAACAGATTAGAGGGAAAGTTCTAGTAGGATTTTATGAGCCCAGATTATGCCATAATCTTTTCATCCTAAAAGGGATCTTGCATTGACACCAAGGAAGCATTCATCCAAACTTTGACTTCAATTTCTAGTTGAAATATAAATGAAAGTATGAAAGCATATGCTGACAAACTTTAACGGGGTTGGGAATCAACTAGTCAAATTATTTCTTGTCATTTAGTAGAACCATTTATCACAGTAGCTTATTGTGTTTTGTGAATCCTTAGAGAATCAATGCAAACTTCATTGAAAAGTGATATTAATTCATTGCTAATTAAGATAAACTGTCATCTTGTAACTTGGGCACAACTCGGTAATATTAACCAATTGAGCAAGGAATAGACATATTCCTTGATGTGATGTAAGCACAGACTTGGGTCACATGAAAACTTGTTAACTTAAACTGAATATGCCTCAGTTACCTCATATTAAACTGATAATAATACACTTCACTGAGAGATAACAGATGTAAAATATTTAGAGGAGTACTGGGCACCAATATTAGCTACCAATATTCAGCAACTCCACTTTCAACAATGATCCCGAGAAAATGAGTAAGGATATATATACAAACCTTCTTGTTGCAAGGATATTTAATGAAACATTATGATATAGTGAAAAAAATAGAAATCATCTTTATGTCATTACTTTAGGGTTTGAGTGAGCTAAATCCTTAAGATGAAACCTTACACAGCCATGTAAGATGGCATCATATAAATGAGTTTATAACAGAAAATATATCTAATATTATACCACTGAGATAAATTAGGTTAAAGGATATATACAGTGTGACTTATTTTTATTAAAATTTAAAATAAATGTACAAAGATACACTAAACAATTCTGATAGTGTAAACACAATGTTAAAATTGAATATCTGGGAATGTAGACACATGAGTAATTTTATCTTTATCATATTACATTCTTTGGATGTTTTAAAAGAAACAAGAATTTTGTTTTTAAGAAAGGAGTAAATCAATTTAAAGTTTTAAAAGCTCCCATGAATTATATAAAAAATCAGTCTCTAATCCGCTAAGTGCTCATGTAGAGTTATACCTCTAAATGGTACCTTTTTATATAAATAATATACACCCAGCAAAATTTGTGCTACTCATATATGAGAGAAATGCTTTCCATAGAAAGGCTTCTGTTTTGAAATATAGTGAATGTACAACTCTATAGAAGATATTTTCCACATTATTAGCTTAAGACAATAATGAGAAATAATTGCCTGACTACACTTATGTCTTGAAACATTAAAAATATTTTTCTTACATTACATTTAGCAATTTAGAAAAACAGAAACCTGATAAAGCCTTTGGCTAAGACTAATAACAGCCCCCAAAATGGAGCCTGGGGTGCTCAATAAGACTGCCTTTTCCTGGCAGAATGAGCAGTGAGCTTTAAGAGTACTTGAACTACTTTTATTTTCTTTTTTTTAGCTTACAGACATTACAGTATTTGATAATTAACTTCTGAATTTTATACGTATTCTTTTGAAACATATAAGAGAATCTTGCTTTACAAAACAATAATGTTGTTGCCCACAGTGTGGGAAGGAAGGATGTGTCTATTGGTAAGCATTTAAGCGCGCTAGCATAACATTACTGGAGTATATGGAAAAGGCAAGTATACTTCATGGAGTGAAAAGTATACTTGGCACTGGTTGCTTATAGATTAAAAAAACACAAAAACTTGTAACGTGTTCCATATCTTAGAGGCAGGGAATGTTATTTAAAAACATGATTTCACTTTGAAACACAGAAAAGAACTCCATCTATGAGAAATGTTATTAAAATTCTCAACATGCCACCTCCGAATGAGCCCTAACTGACATGATCAGCTCTTCTCCAAAAGTTTATCTACTTTTTATTCATTCATTTACTTATTTATAGCAAACTATTGCCAATTTTTTTTTAAAGCCACTTAAAGATAGCTAGAATCAAAAACCTTACAGCAGGTCACCGGGAGCTGCTATGACCCATCAGAGCACAGACCCTGGCAGCAGAGAGAGGGCGCCTGGGCCCCTTCCTCAGAGGTGAAACCGGCGCGCTCGCCGTGGTGTGGACGCGCCCTGGTTGCTTTATGTCCTCGCCTGTTCACGGGCACTCGGCCGCTCCCACACCGTGGCTCCTGTTAGTGCTGCCAGGAGCACAGGGGTGCATATAACCTCTCGAATCAGTGTTTCGGGTTTCTCCACTACATTCCCAGAAGTGGAATGCTGGGTCACAAGGCAGCTCCAGTTTTAATTTTTTGAGAAAACTTCACGCTGTTCTCCTCAGTGGCGCACAGTCTGCACCTTCCCCCGGCGCAGGCACGGGGCGCCCCTTTCTCCACAGCCTCGCCAAGCTTGCTGTTTGTTGACTTGTTGATGGAGCCATCCTGACCTGTGTGAGGCGACGCCTCATGGTAGATTTTATTTGCATCTCTCTGAGGATTAGTGACATGGAGCGTCTTTTTATATGTCTCTTGGCCATCCCTATGTCCTCTTTGGAGAAGTGTCTATTCCGGTCCTTGCCCATTTTTAATTGGGTTGTTTGGTATTGAGTTGTTTCAGTTATTTATAAATTTTGGATATTAACCCTTTATCAGGTGTAATCATTGGTAAATATATTCTCCCATTCAGTGGGTTGTCTTTTCATTTTGTTGATGGTTTCCTTAGCTGTGCAAAAACTTTTTGTTTGATGTAGTCCCATTTGTTTATTTTTTCTTTATTTCCCTTGCTCGAGGAGACATATCAGGAAAAATATCACTATGAGAAATGTCTGAGGTTCTATTGCCTACCTTTTCTTCTAGGATTTTTATGGTTTCAAGTTTTACATTTAAGTCTTTAACTCATTTTGAGTTTATTCTAGTGTAAGGTGTAGTAGAAGGCGGTCTGATTTTTCTTTTCTTTTTTGTGTGTGCCTGTCTCTCCGTGCATGGACTTGGAAGGTTTTATGCTGAGTGAAATAAGCCAGTCAGAGACAGGCAAAAACCTTATGATTTCACTTATATGTGGAATCTAATGAGCAAAATAAACAAACAAACTAGAATCAGATTCATAGATATAGGAAATAGACTGACTACTGTTAGAGGGGAGGGTGTTGGGGGGCTAGTGATAAATGTAAAGGGATTAAGCAAAAAACAACTCAGACACAGACAACAGTAATAGTGGTTACCAGAGGGAAAGGGGGTGGGGGAGGTAGAAGAGGGTGAGGGGGGATAAATGGTGTCTGAAGGAGACTTGACTTTGGGTGGTGAACATACAACACAATATACAGATGATGTATTACAGAATTGTATACTTGAAACCCATATAATTTTATTAAAAAATGTTACCCCCAAAAATTCAATAAAAATTTTAAAAAAGGAATAAAATTAGATATAGACAATAAAACAGATGGTGGGGTGCGACACCAGAAAGCCAATGCTTACTGATGAATTAAAAGAAAATTTGATTCTGTTAAAGATGCAAATACCAGGTAGTTTCCTAAAGTTTAAAACTTTTCTTACTCTTAGTTTCTTTTTCCCTACCCCAACCCCTGAATGAGAATATGGTTGGCGAACTGACAAATGCACAGAGTACTTTTAGATGCCAAATACCTTGAAGCACATGTCAGGCATGATTATAAACAGCCTGTGCTACATGCCAATTTCTCCCACAGGAGCTCTGGGATTATGTACATGTTGTTAGTCCTCAGTGCCAACAAACCATGTTTAGCACACAAATAGAAAGGGAGCCCTTCTCAGATCTAATTACACATTTCTAATCACAAGTTTTATTACATGACTGTTTTTCTGTTTATGTACCTTGTATTTCAGAAAAAAGAAAAATTAAAAAGATAGACACTGGTTTTGATAATATATTATTCTGGGACTAATTCCCAGAAATTATATACTGAAACTGAAAATCTGTTCCAAGAACTATAATTTCCAGACAGTCAGATGGGCAAAATATCATCTTGTTTTTCATTCACTTATTAAAATGCAGATTAGGAACATTTCTACCTATCTTTCAATGATTATCATCTAATATTTAATTGCCTACTCAGTGCCTTCAACCCTAAACATAAGCCTACCTTCACACAAGTACAAAAATCTGTATTACTTGTTTCTTTTAATGAATACATAATTCATAAATTATTACTACCTTCTTTATAATTTTTTAAAAAAACTGGATAACATTATAAATGTTTTCTTATCACCACCTACACTAGCTTTCAAAATTCGTATTTCGTGTTTTGCTATATTTGCAAATTATGTAAATATAATGGGTTCCACTTTATGGATTTACATTAGTGACAGTTAAAACTCTCAGTTATCAATGTATTTGTAAATCATCACTTATTAGAATTTTTATTTTTATTAGCAGAGTCTGAAATCAAGGTGGTTGAAATGGAAATAAACTTGTTAATTTCTTCTGAAATATTTACCACACACCTTTATTCATTTCACTTGAACATCTTGAAATCTAATAAACAATTGCTAAGCTTGAAAGCATCGGAGAAAGTAGAACAAATCAAAGCAAAAGCAATCAACCAGTCAATTAGCAACCTTTTTCTCTCTCACCTTATTATTATTGCACTTTTATTCTATCAATTTAAATTTCTCTGCTCACATTCATGTAGCTGACCTTGAATAGAAATTTACTTAAATTCTATTAGCTTCAAATTCTTCATTTATTAAGTGGAATATGTAATTGGGTTATTGAAAGGCTAAATTAGATGGGATATGTGAAGCAGCAAGCACATTGTAGACATTAATAAATTCTGGTCAACATTTTTTATTTCTCCTCTTCATATCAACCCTTATCTCCCTCTCCCTGAAATAGGCAGCTCTAGATGCAATGTGATAATGTGTGTGGGTTTTTAAGTCTAGGTATGTTTCATCTTCTGCAGATTTATTTTCCTGATTATTAGTCAAAGGGGTTATTGTTTAATATACAGTCATGCTTAGTTCACGACATCTTGTTTTAAAAGATTTCTGCTTGTTAATTGATGTAATTCAAAGCTATTCTGATTTGGTAATTCAGCATTCTGCTTTTTTGGGTTTGTTTGTTTGTTTGTTTGTTTGTTTCCTTGGTGTCCCACTTGACTTGTGACTAACTGCCAACAACTAGATGGGCTTTGTATGAATATAAACAACTTCAAATAATTCTCTCTCTGTGGCTTGAAAGTTCCTAGCACCTGTGGGAAGGACACATTGAATAGATAATATAGTTTTTACTCCTTATCTAAGTGATGCTAAAGGTGACTGTAAAGGAAATAGAGCTATCTACTGTTGTGCAACTATAAAAAACGGGCCATGTTTCCAAGGGTAAGACTATGCATTTTTTTCCTTAAACAAAAGGATCTAAATGAGGTCACATCAGTTAGAAACACAATAGTATAATTTCAACCTTCCCTCAGTGTCACATTTTCTTCTAAGATACATTGAATGGGGGCATAAGAATGG
Source organism: Miniopterus natalensis (assembly GCF_054644295.1). Lineage (NCBI taxonomy): Eukaryota > Metazoa > Chordata > Mammalia > Chiroptera > Miniopteridae > Miniopterus > Miniopterus natalensis. The sequence goes on from NC_142081.1 coordinate 146,635,070, forward strand.
GCTTATAATTGTTAGCTGTGTGACACTGAAGAATTTCCTGAAACTCCTTGACTTGAGTTTTTGGTTCTGCAGTTTGAGGGAAGAACAATGTATCATGGTTGGTTTTATGATTATTAAATAAAATAATGTTCAAGTACTTGGAAGATTATCAGTATGCAACAAATGTTACAGTTGGTAAAAGGAAAAATACAAAAATAAAATGAAGAAAATAATCTAATATGAAATAAATATGTAGGTATTATGATTATTCTGACACTAAAATATGTTTCAGGAAATGGTTGCCAAAATTTCCATTTTTTTGTCCATTTTTTATTTTAAATTTGAACGAATAGCTAAAAATTTTAAAAAGCAATATTTATTGAATATAGACTGTGTTTGATGCATGTATGATATTGCTTGATTTTCCATGGAGAAAGACCAAAATTTACCTGTTGGGGTCCCAAAACAATTGAGATTCCAAGAAAACTGTTGCACTCTTAAACACGAGATACACTCTACTCCAAGGCAGAGGTCCAAAATTTTAATAATTATATAGCTCTATGACAATTCTAAAATGCATTAAAATTTAACTTGCTGAATTATTATGGTTCGTTTGGGGATTATTCCAAATAACCCTTTGTGTTCTTTGTTTATAATGTCATATCAATGATTGGAACTTAAAAGTAGAATGACTAATTATTAATACTATACCAAAAAGTCTTTATTAGTTTAAATATAAGCAGTTGCTTACCAGGTGGGTATGTGTTGTATTCTGAAAATTAAAAATAGAAACAGTAATTGGAAAGCTAATTACTGAATAAAACTCTATGTGTTGGAAAATAAAATTTTATCTCACACTTCTAGATGTTAATTTATCTTCTTTGTTTGAAATTTGATATTAAATAGAGCAAAAGTTGAAAAATTAGAAAACAAGTTTCAAATGACATTCAACAACTTTGTATTAACCTTTCTAAAGTCATGAAAAGTTACTTTTTGTAATTTATATTCTACCAGAGAGTGTCATTTTTTCATGCAACTGCACTATAAAATTGCTAAAGGAAAAAATATGTACCGATGATTATTTCTACAATCATTTTGGAATTTTGGAGCATCATGATTATTGAAATATTTTCACGTGTAGATTTCATCTCTCGAAATATAGTAAAATAATAAGCTCATCAAGCCAGAAATAATATATAATACTATTTACATATCACATCCCAGATTCTGGCTTTCTACTAAGTTATTGTTGATCTTACCTTTTTTTTCTTTTAAATCCTCACCCTAGGATATTTTTCCCATTGCTTTTTCAGAGGGAGTGGAAGGGAGAAAGAGAGAGAAACATCAATGTGGGAGAGACACATGGATTGGTTGCCTCCCACACCGACCCCAGACTGGGGCCAGGGCTTGAGCCTGCAACCCAGGTAGGCGCCCTTGGCCGGAATCAGTCTCGCAACCCTTCAGTCTGCAGGCCGATGCTCTAACAACTGAGCCAAACCAGCCTGGGCAATCTTGTCTTTTCTATTTAAACTATCAGATGTTATATCAGTGAATTGTACAGATTATTTAGCTACTCAGCTATGTTGACATGAGATTTGACCCAACTACATTATAATGATGACAAGAGACAGATCAGTAACTTTGGAGGCCCCATCTGTCCACTTCTGGTCATGAGCAGGGAGGCAAGAACCTCCTTGGTAGGTCTAGGGCATCTCACTGAAGAGCTGATTGAGGACATGCAGAGCTCCGGGGAGGCAGCCTTTTTATCAAGACGGTTTCCTTTAGGAGAGCGTTCTTGTTCTCACACCTTTGTTCTGATGTCCTCTGGTGGCTGTTTCCTGTAACAGGAAGTTCCCTCACCAGGAGCTCTTTCTGGTGGTGCGTCCAGTCCAGACGACAGCTAGGTCTAGGTCTCTTCTGGCCTGAGAGCCCAGGAATATCGTGCGCTTTGATACTTCTCCGCTCACAGGTTTTGTCTCAATAAAACCTATTTTATATTTATACTCCATCATAATAGGAAGATGGGCTCATCTGTGCCTTGGTTTCATGACAATGGGTATAGAAACCTATTACTCGAAGTTTAATATGAAAGAACACCTCACATCACTTAAATTGTAAAGGAAAAAAAACACCAAAGTCTTAGATGTAAAATACCTGCATATAATTCTGTTTTCTGGAAAGTTCAGGATAGGGAAAAATGGTAAGACAGAGTAAAGGACACCTTCATGAATTTCTTCAAAATGCTACAATACTATTTTTTTTTTTTTTTTGAGTATACTAAATGTTCTTTCAATTGGATCATTGCTTTTAAGTTAGAAAAGTAGCACTGAAAACTTAAACAATATTAAACCCCAACCATTCAAGACAGAATGTGAATATGCTAATAGAAGCCCTCCAAGATTTTAATTTACATTTTTATATATTTTAGTAGAGGATGCTACCAGCACACTTTTGTAACTGTTTTCACTAAATATATTATAAACATGTTTATTCTTTTCTCATAAACCATCATTTGTAAAGTACACATTATTTTATCACACAGAGAATACTTAATGTAGAGACAGTTTACTTCTCAGAACTTTTTGTGAAGTCTAGCACAGCCAGTCATAATGTTGACATTTTGAGCTGTAGAATAATTGGACCCCCCAAAATCTCATTTTATCTCTTATTCCTTTTATCATTTGTTTAAATGAACCATATTTGATGGGATAATAGAGGTTGGTTTGGGAGATGCCAGTAACTATCTCTGCCATGGGTATTTGCATAGGAAAATAGATTAAAGAGAAGTATTCCTTTTGATTGCTGGAGTTTTTCTCTGGAGACCAAAGGCCACTGCATAACTACAGCCTAAATAGCAATGGATCTCTGACAGGGGAGTAAATAGTCTCACCTAGTGTTACAGATCTCTTGGTGATTTTTAACACTTCCACTCTAATATAAAAATTGAATAAATATACCCATGATTTTAGGTGTTACAAACTGATTCCAAATGGGAACTTGAGAGCTTATATGAGCTGTTTGCTGAATCTCTTTCAAAGTCAGTGATTAAATCCAAGTTTTCTAATAGGATATTCAGAACTCCAATGATAATGTCATTCTCATTCCTGCTCTTTAGAAGAATTATATTAAATTACACAAAATATGCTCTATTATTATTATTCATTATTGCTTATTTTCTCTCAGGCTTTTCATTCTTTCAGGAATGCTGTGTTTCCCTTTCCTACCTACCCCTTTCTCTATCCATATATTACCTGCCTGCCATCCAAGGCCCAGTACAAAAGCTGTTTCTTCTCTAAAACTTCTATTGATCTCTTCTGAGCCATCACATGCCTCACACAGAATTCCTTATGTTCTACAACCTACAATAGATGGTAAGATTTATATTTATTTGCGTTTATTCTATTGGGGGGATTCTGATGCATATATCATGTATCTCACAATATCAACCTCATCACCTTAAATGTAGTGTTGCTCAGTCATTATTGATTCACTTGAATGTGCTTAATTATTAAGTGACAGAGAAAGTCAAGTGATTGCTATGGCTATGAAATTTTGAGTGACATAGAAGTAATAAATTGGATGATAATATTCAATGCATAGGACTGACTTTATCTACTATATTTATTTTGATAGATATTTTTAAGAGAAATGGAACCTTGAAAAACCTTACTAACCATTCTATTGATTTATTAAAAACAATGACATTATTTCTTCTATAAAAAAATTAGAAATTAGAATATCACAAATAAATAAAACCCCAAAATTATCACCACGTCTTATTTTAATCTCTCCTAAAATTTCCATGGATTTGTATTTCTTTCACTTTGTCTCTCCCAGTCTTACCTCATAAAAAAATCCAAATAAACACAATCCTTTCCATGAGAGTGGCAATTTCAGAGCCAATAAATTTGAATTGGGTGATAGTCATCTAGTTTTGTAATTAGGTATAAAAGATTGAGCAGGATTGGTCTGGCTCACTCCTGCTCCATCTATTTATTCTATAATCCTGGACAAGTTACTTATCTTGGCTCAACTTCAGTTTGATAACCAATAAAATGTGGAGAAAGGACCCTACCCTATAGGGTAGATATGAAGATCAAAAGAGAATGTGTTTAATAAATGTGATCTAGTTATATTATTTATTCTTGGTTCTTAATAGGCCTTGCTAGCTATAGATCTCTCTCCTAAATGGTAAACATTGGCAGAGGCAATTTTTGACTTTCTCTACCTACAGCAATTTTTTTAGCCCAGTCATGTTTCAGGCAGATGAACATATTTTTAGCTTGTAACATTTTCTTCAATGGAATATGTATTTATTAAATCAGAAAGTTTCCTTTTGGGAAACAAAAAGGAAAACATTAACAACAGGTATACATTAGTGTTTAATGTATACTTTATGCCAACATCCACGAATTCTTTTTTCCACATTCTGGGAATTAATGATTTTCAAACCAGTCTGAAAAGAGAGATAAAGCACAAAGGAAGATTTTTTTTCTAGCTTTATTATTTGAGTAAGAGTTCTTCTACAATGCATTTGGAAATAAAACAATCAGGCATATTCTTGTTTATAATCTAGGGGATAATGTATGTTATTTAGCAGAGAAGTGATGGCATTCTGAGGCTTTTCAATTATATCCAAAATGCTGACATGCCAATTCTGTTACCTCATACATATTATTAGATAGATTTGTGCTTGACTGAATTGCTTGGAGGCATCTTTGTATATCTTGAGAAATATACCTTCAATTAATGACTACACACAATCTATTGAAGAATTTTCTTGAGAACTAATAATTATTTATGTGTATGTTTGGTAAATTATGGTATAAATGGACTCAGAGTAAGGCAATTATTAAAGAAGACAAAAAACATGAATCTGTCCTTTTGCAAGATTATGATATAAAAGTTAAGTGATATCTAATCATTTGCTAGCATCAGTTGAATTTCATATACTGCTTGTCTCTTCCTAGGGCACCGGCTTTCGTATGCAGAATAGTGTTTTCCAGGAGTATTTTATTCTTTAATATCCTTATTAATTTAAGGATAATTTCTTTTGTCCTATATCTTACAGAATAGACAAATTTTCTTCTAGTGCTAATTTTTCAGTCACATTTATGTGACTCAGAATCTCAGTTGTTATTTTTGAACTAGTGAATAAACACTAAAAGTTATTACTGCTGTCTTTGAACTAAAAAGGAACATTTTGAAGGTAAAAATAGTTATATTCTCATTCATACATGCTCTCTCTCTCTCTCTCTCTGCATGAGCTCTCTTCTTCTCACTCTACCTCTTACTCTCCGCATCTCTCATTAATGCCTCTCAATCAATAGACTGCGATGAAGGAAAAGAGGGAATCTTCTACGGTAAGGATAATATGATTGGCAGGAAATGAGGAAGAGAGAGTATAATTTTCTGAACCCACAATGAGATTAATCAGGGCCTTGCTCTTAACAGAGTGACCTAAGAAACTTCATCGCCACCAAGTCCCAGAAAGCAGGCACCGAATCACAGACAAGGCAGAGTTTCCTTTTAAAGAAACAGCATTAACTCAGAGCCTAAGATTGGAAGCCTTTCTCTTAAAATATTTTCTGAAGAGAAACTTCAGTTGGTTGAAATGTATGTCTCAGACAATTGATACTTTGTAATCTTCCCTTTAGTATATGATCTTGTTTTACTTTGGCAAAATGAGTGCAAAGGTCAGCATTCCATGTGGCTGTTATCCAAGTGATGGAAAATGGAACTAAAATATGCTCCATTTTTAGCATGTGATCAAGAACAATAACTTACACTTTAATTCCAAACTCACTAGAATAAGTCTTATTACACCTTTAGGAAGTACAAATCCTGAGGTTAAGATCTCATTATAAAATTTTTCATACTGTGTTAGTTAGAATATCAGATCAGTTTCTCCTTTCTCTCTTTTTTTTTTTTTTTTCCTTTTCAGCAATGATGAATTACTGTTTCCCAACGGCTTAGATTAAAGGAATTTTCTAGGTGGCATATGAAGTAATACTCAAACAATTCATAAGTTTCACTAATTGCCAAACTATTATATAGACATTAGGTAGAATAGGATACATTTAGATAATCATGCTTTTAATGCATTTCATTATGAAGCATCTTATATAGTTGCCTAAATGTGTAAATAATCTATATTTTATTAATGTCGACAGCACTGTTTCTGGACAAGGCAGTGTAAATTAACATGTATGTGTGTAATGTTTTTCCTAGGAAAATGGAAATACTTGATAAAAAGCATTAAAAAAAAAAGACATTTTCGATGGAAGGCATTTTCCCTAAAGATATATAGGAAAATCAAGGATAAACCTTTAAAATTTTATCCTAGCTCATTCTTTAGAAGAAATGAATTCTTTTCTTTAGTCTAATTAATCTTTATTCTTGGAAGTATTACAGATGTCCCCCTTCCATCCCCCCATTAATCTCCTCCACCCCACCCCCGCCCCCCAGGCCTTCCCCACACTATTGTCTGTGTCCATGGGATATGCATATATGCATATAAATTCTTTGATTAATCTTTCCTACCCCACTCCCCCACCCCTGCCTTCCCTCTGAGATGCATCAGTGTGTTGCATGTTTCTATATCTCTGGAACTATTTTGTTCATCAGACTATTTTGTTCATTCTATTCCACATTTGAGTGAAATGGCATTCTTATTGAAAGTTTATTTCATATACCAGGAGGGTGAAGTGAACAATACAGTATAAATAGCTGCCTACTTTGAACAAATTTTCCAAAGAGCCTAAGGGTATATTTCTCAAGGGTATATATTTCTGGTTGAAATTATATGCTTTTAATCAGTGAATAGTTTTCTTATAAACATTGACTAATATTTATGACTTTTTTTCAGCTAATTAAAATAAGGCACAAAGAAATTTTATTTTTTGTAATGGGGATCTAGTTATATAAGAAAGTAAAATGCTTCCCCATAGGAGGAAGCCAGATAAGATCATTCCCACTTCTAGCATTTCCCGAAGTTGTAGCCATCCTTCTGTTCAGAAATGGCATTCTAGCCCGGCAGGGCATGGCTTAGCGATTGAGCGTGGACCTAGGATCCAGGTGATTGGGGTTGGATTCCCAGTCACGGCACATTCCCGGGTTGAGGGCTTGATCCCCAGTGGGGGGTGTGCAGGAGGCGGATGATCAATGACTCTCTCATCATTGATGTTTCTCTCTCTCTCTCTTCCTCTCCTTTCCTCTCTCTGAAATCAATAAAGATATATTTAAAAAAAAAAAAAGAAAAAAGAAATGGCATTCTTCAAACTATTTTGTAAATGGATCTTTGGAAATTTATCAAATTTCTCTCAGCTTAGAAACTCTTTTTAATATAATATGGATATATTATCTTATCAGACTGAAGGCACTAACAAAATATTTCATTTTTTTTCAATGCATATAAAATGGTGAATCTTAGAAGGACTTTCCACACTCTGATCAGCCAATTCTCAGGAATAGGTCCCATTCTGGAAGATCCTCAAAACAGAGCATCCTTTGCCTTAATCAGAAGGATATTTTCTGAGAAGATCATTAATTTCTAAGCCAGATAAAAGAGTAGACTAAATAGTATTTCTCAGTCCATAATTCAGAGGCTCATAGTATTTGCCAATTTCAAAGTAGGCAAAAACAAACACATAAGGAGACCTCAAAAAAATATTTGAAAATGTGACTTTCACATGAATATAGTTTGAATAGCAAGGATTTTAAAACTCAGTGCATTAGTTTTGTCTTGCTATTTTAATGATTACAATGAATTTAGTGGCTTAAAGCAATGGAAACTAATGATTTTTCAATTCTGTGGGACAGAAGCCTAGGGTGAATTTCACTGGATGAAATTAAGAGGCTAGCTGGGTTGTGTTTCTTTCTGGAAGCTCTAGGGGAGAATCTGTTTCCTGCTTATTTGGGTTGTTGGCAGAATTCATTTTCCTGTGGTTGCAGGACTGAGGTTCCTATTTTGTTTTCTTTGTTGTTGTTGGCTTTCAGGTGGGGCCACCCTTAGCACAAAGAGGTCCTTCTTTTTCACTTGCTCCTAGTGCCTTCACTTTAGAGACTGCAATAGGGAAATGAGTGCTTCTCACTGCAATATTTTTCTGCCACCTTCTGTTTCAAAACTTTCCCTCTGATGATAACCAGGAACAGTTCTCTGCTTCTAAGGACTCATATGATTGGGTCCATCTAGTTAACCTTGTATAATCTCCCCATCTCAAATTCTATAATTTTAAAAGCATCAGTAAAGTCTCTTTTGCCATGGAAAGTAAATATTCACAAGTTACAAGGATTGGGGTATAAACCTTATTTTGGGACCATTATTCTGCCTACTAATTTTTTGTACCTTTTGAACCCCTTCACTTCACCCAACCCAACCCTGACTCTTGCAACCACTAATCTGTTTTCTGTATCTATGAGCTTGTGGGTGTGTGGTGTTTTTTTTAAGATTTCATATCTCTTTTAGTTCACTTAGCATAATAATGCCCTCAAAGTTCATCCATGGTGTCACAAATGGCAAGATTTCATTCTTTCTTATGGTTGAATAATATTTTATAATGTATATATACCATATTTTCTTTATTCATCTGTTTATGGATACTCAGGTTGTTTCAATATCTTGGCTGTTGTAAATAATGCTGCAATAAACATGGGGTACATATATTTTTTGAGTTACTGCTTTTATTTTATTTTTTCCCAAATAAATATGCAGAAGTTGAATTGCTGGATTAAATGGTAGTTCTATTTTTAATTTTTGAGAAACCTCTAAACTGTTTTCCATAGTAGGTGCACTTACATTCCCATCAACAGTGCAGTCATCACTGACTAATGCTTATTTTCTGTCTCGTTAATCAGAGCCATTCCAACCATTGTGAGGTTGTACTACAATGTGGTTTTGATGTTCACTTCCCAGATGATTAGTAATGTTGAGCATCTTTCACCCATTTATAAATTAAATAGTATAATTCAGAAGGGGATAGAGGAAACTCATAAAATCTGCCAGAAAAAAAAGAATGCTGGGACAAATTTGTACAGATAGATACAAAAATAAGTTAATGTATTACAGGGCAATAAAACTATAAAACTGAAATATTTGGATTTATCTTTACTGGTAGATTAAATTTACTTGAAAATTTAATAAAAAGAAATTATTTGCTACATGTTAATCATTTATAAATTAATATGTAACTTTGTAGAATGTAGACCCTATTGGTAGTAAATAGTTCAAACTGAACTATATTTCTTAGAGTCAAACTATATCATGTAGATAGGATTAACAAGAATTTTTTTCTGAGCTTTGAATTTTTTTCTCTTAACAAAGTGAATCACATCAATAGGTTATTACCAATTTCTTTGAAGTGGCTTTAAAAATTAATATCCCAGATTAATGATAAGATGTAAAACAGAAAAATTATTTTTCAAGTTAACCATAGTCTAATTATCTAGACTAAATATAGATATTTATCATATGCACAACTATATTACATATGTTAATAATGTATTTTAACATACATCTATACGCATAATGTAGGGATATGCATATATATGTACATAGATGATAAATATATTTAGATCTGTGTACTAAGGACTCTGCTAATAAAAAAGAAACACAATTACTACCTGCAATTCACAAGAAATGGCTTTCTCAATATTCTTTTAAAAAGGCACTTTAATTCTTTGAAATATTTTAATTCAACCTATATTGACTGAAGTCCTACTATGAAATATGAGTTGTATCAGGTGCCATGGATCAAAAAAAAGTCATATATGGTCCCAGGGCTCAAAAGATATGCAGTCCTTTGGTTGAGATGAATATATAACCAAATAACTCCAATACAATCAGAAAAATTACTCAATAGAGGAATATATAAAATGTTATGGAACTGCAAGTGTATAATTAAATATTAACCTTTCTTGGGAGAGAATTTCAGAATGATCTGAGGAGGAAATGTAAATGCATTTTTTTCATTTTTAAAAGATAGTTAGAGATAAGAATTAATAGGCCATCCAGAAGAGAGGCAGTGAGAATCAACTATGATAATCGGAACACCTGTGGTGGGTAGGAAGTATGTTGAGGCTGGAAGGGTCAGCCAAAGCCTTGCTTTGCAGCCAGGTAGGTGGAGCTAAACAAATGTCAGCTCTTCTCTTATTTACAGTGTCTTTCACAAGGTAGTTTTTAAAATCTTGAATAAATTATGTAATAATATCTCCCGCAGAGTATTGTCACAGTACTGAGCCAGGATAAGTGTTACGTTTCTACCATTCCACATATATCAGGACTAAAGTGTAGACATTTTTTCTATAAGCAATGGTAATTCATCCTGAATCTTTTCAAAGGTCATGTTTGTAGCAGAATAGACTGTGGACTGCGACAGTAAGAGACTGAAGGCAGAAAGGCCACACCAATTGTCCATGTCACACATGATGAGGCTGAAAATAAGACAATGGGATGGAGAGAAGGAGGCAGTTGCCAGAGGAGTTTGAATGCACAGAGCTGCCTAGAATGGTAACATGGTCTCTGGGTGATAGAGGTGATAAGGGTGAAGGAGACATTAAATATAATCATAAGGTTCCTGGTTCCTGATCTGCATAGCTTGTTAGTGATATCATTAAAAGAATGGTTAGGATGAAGAAAAGCAAGCTGATCAACAGGGAACATTTTTGAGTTTAGTTTTTAAATACTTGTTAGGAATAAATTTGTGAAAGGAATTCATTTTTCTATAGTTATCATCTTAACGAATTTTATGTTGTCTTGTTTTCTGATAAACTATTCAAGAGCAAACTGGAAAGTGAGTTATTCATAAAATATATTCTAACCCCAAGGCATATATGTGCATAGCTCTGTGATGTTTCATTTTGCTTTCATCTCACTATTTTGGGGGCTGTCAAAGCCTTGCCTCATGATCCAAGGTCTGTATTTTTTACTTCTTCTGGTGGGAATGCTCCTTGAAGACTGCCTGACATGGACTAATGTAGCTTGAAGAGAGGGAATTAGTCTTCTATTTGCTTTAAAGTCCCCCCAAGTGCTTTGTTGCTCTGGTCACAGTAAGTGTTCAACACATATTATGGAACAAAATCATCCCATAATGTTTAAATGCAAACATTTTTTAAACTCTTGTTGCTAATTAAGCTCATTAATTTCCAATTTGGTTGACAAGAGCAAATTCAAGAGACTCTTCATGTTCACAAGGGCCCTGAGAAGTTCCATTTAAATATTAAAATAAATTCTGTCTCCAACATAAAACACATAATATGAAGCAGGCGGCCTGACCTAACCTTCCAGCTCATTGGAGCCAGTGGACTCTAACTAATGAAGGTGCTTCCCCGAGGCCGCCCGGCTGCAGGTGGGGCGGAACCACGGCCACCTGGTCCGAGGCAGCAGAGCTAGTGGAGGGTGAAGAAGCGCTGTCTTCCCTGCGGGCTGACCCCCGCACGCTGTGCTAATCACATTTTGCTAGAGTCCAGCTCACCCAGGCTTTTTCCTCTGTCATCACTCTTTCAATTAGAGAGTCCTGGAAAGGTTTCCACTGCCTGCCTCACTCCACACAGTTCACTCGCAGGACAAGGCCAGGAGAAAGCAGATGAACGGCTCTCATTAGCCTCAGCAGCAGTTGCATGTCCTGCAGATCATACCCACATGCAAATTATCAGGGACACGGGGAGAAAGGACTGAGGAGGACTGAAAGGTAAAAGCCTCTCAAGTAATTCGTGCAAAAAATAATAGAGAGAAGAGTTCCCTACCTGAGAGCAACCCCCAAGGAGCTGCTGCCAGGTCCCCACGCTGGAGAGGGTTACAAGCCTCTGCGACGTCTCCTCCTAATTCTTACTCATTAGGCTAATTTTCTTTTCAGGGGGCTCTAAGGCAGCTGAGAAACTAATTTCATTTTGTACAGATACTTTTTTAAAGAAAGTCACTTCAACAGGACCCATACAGTTATAAAAGACTGACTTTTAAGTCAGGGTTGAGAAACGCCTACCAGTGGGGGGAAAGGCAAGAAAAGGTCCTGTGAGGATGTGTGAATGAACCATTCACAGAGTTATCAAAGGGCATTTTTAAAGTAGGTCAAATGTAACATATATATTTAAAGAATGATATTGTCTTGTCTGTAATTTAAATTAGCTCTTTCTCATCTAAAAAGATATTGTTTTATTCCTTAATATTGAACAAAAGAATGATCAGAGCTAATAATGCAAACAATAGAAATTTTAAATTATAATTAAATAGATAATTATTGTCAAGTTTTACTGTATAATCACATAATATGTTTTAATAAATATTTGTACTACAAAATCTTGCATCTAAAATTGTGCAAGCTGATGCCTCCTTTAGTCTCTGAATGTAGGAAAATGAGTCCTGTGAAGGGCTTGGCAACATAGGAATCAGGCTGAAGAGTTATGACTTTTATTATTATTTCCCATCACAATTGCTCTTTTCTGTTTTTCAATGGAAAAAATCAACATGCATAATGCAGTTCTAAGATAGTAACTCTAATATTTCAAAACTTCACCAAATAAAACGTATTTGAAATTAATAATGAAACTGGTTTGGATAAATATAACTTCTATTTCCAGCAATATGAGTCAATATCTAGAATTGATTATTTTTATTTTATTTTATATCTTATTATTTTATATTTTATATTTTATTTATTTATTTTTTGTAGAGGGGGTCTCTCCAAGGCCAGAGGTCAAGTGGAGCACCAGAGCTTAAGTGAGCACTGGTTACCTATACCCACCCTCCCTGCGGGAATTCTGCAGTCAGATGTCCTGATATTTCAGAGTTCACATAGGCAAGTGTGATGGATTGATGCAATACATCCCGATTTGTTCATGCTTCCCTGTTTCCAGGCTCTTTGGAAGTGCTTTTTACACCCGAATCCTGGGCTTAGCCTTGCGATTTCCTTGTTCCTTGTAACAAAAATACTGCAAACAGACTTGAAAAGTACTTGTAAACTGGAGTTTGCCCCATTGCTGCTTTTAGAACCCTGTTACCATGTGGACAAGCTCCAGCTAGCCTCTTAAATGATGACAGGTCACCTGGAGAAAAGTCCCAGTTGTCTCTGTTGCCTCATCTGAGACCATTATAAATTACCCAGCCACTGCAGACCTAACTGCTGAATGCAAATAGTTGAATTGTTAAAGCTGAGATTAGTCAGTCCCAGACCAGACCAAATCAAAACAACCACACTGCTGAGGTCACCCCAAATTTCTGACCTACAGATTCATAATCTAAATAAGAGCGTGTGCACGCACGTGTGTGTGTGTGTGTGTGTGTGTGTGTGCTTAAAGGACACTAATGTGGTTTCCTATATGGCAATAGCTAACTGATGCAGACAGGATGCCAAATTGGAGAGGTCCCCACATACACCTGGTTTTCATATTATAATAAGGCTAATGAGGGTAGCAATAACAAAATAATGAAATGCCCCATCATCTAAAGGATAAACTCCTATATCTTTAGAATATCAAATGAGATTATCCATAATCTAAACTGCCTAGTTTCTTTTCCAATTTAATGACAATCCCTTATTTTAACCATAATTTCAAGAAAATTTTCATATTCATCCACGCAGAAATCAAAGTTTGTCTATAAACAACTTCTACTATGCTTTACCAAATTCAGAAGGTGAGTTAGTGTTACTGGCATTTTCAGGAAAAAAAGGTTCTTAATGAAAAACTATACTCAAATAAGTTGTCACTAAAGGTGAAAGCCTAGAAAGATTTATGTATATTTCTTGAAAATACCTCTAAGAAAAACTTCAGCTAACTAAAACATTAATTAAAATTAAAAGTATAGGAATGAGAAAGTTTTAGTATTAAATGAATAATGGGGAAAATTGAAATATTGTGTGATGATTAACTAATATAAGAATTTGATTCATAAGTCAAATATATTATGCATACATATATGCACACACAGACGCAAACATGTGTGTGTGTGTATATATATATATCAGTAATCAAAATCACTATTAACATTGTTGAGAGTGAGAAGTGGGGGAGGGGAATATAAACATATTTTATAGGAGGGTTTAAAAATTAGCTTTGTTAACTTAAACATTTAGAAGAAAATCCAGTAAATTATTTATTTGAAAGCTGTCACATGTAACTACAAACAAAATGAAAATCTGGATAAAACTAAAATTGAGATAATATAGGATTTTGAAAGCAGCCAGAGGAAAAAGACAGAATCCCTAAAAATAAGTGAAAGAAATTTAGGCTGCCTGTGAGCTCTACAGTAAAAACAAAAGGTAGATAAGAGTGGCAACACGGCTGGGACGAGATCATTGTCAGTAGGGACTGAACACCCAAAGACATTTCAAGTACAAGAACTAAATAAATTGTCAAATAAACAAAAGTTGAGATAATTTATTATGGTTTCTAAAACAGCTTCTAAAGGATGTACCCCAAGAAGTAAATGACCCAGCAGGCATATGGAGGCGCAGGATGTGTGGCGGGGCTCCTGAGAGTGGTCCTGTGGGGGTGGAATGGTGCTGCTGTGGAAGGGATCGGTGTGTGCTGCTTGGAGACTGGAAAGGATCTATTTCTCAACTTCATTGGTTATATCACTTTGTGGGGGTTTTTCTTGTGACATGAAAATTATATATAACTTGCATATCATTCTTATTATAAATACTATATAAATTTTTAAATAATAAAAAAGAAATAATTATCATTGACTGATTTGCTTGATCTATTTTGTTTAACAGGCAACATAAAACTGGACAATGAAATGAGGTGGACATAAAAATTTATAATTAGCAGGTTAAACACAATTTTCACAATTAGTAGGTTAAACACAATTTATATAGTTTAAGGTAATTTAAAGATATTACTTACCAAAATAATTGTATTCTATCTCATAACTCTCCCTCATTTTTCAGTATAACACTATCCTTCTGAATTCCTTGTAGAGAAATCTTCACATTCTCTTTAGCTTTATAGCCAGTTCATCTTCAAACATTGTTCAGATTCAACCTTGCCACTTTAATTTTATTATCAATGTCCAGGTCCTCATCATGTCAAGTATAAAGCATTTTGGTAATATTAAACTTTTTTACTACCTCTGATAAATATTGCAAACTATCCAGAAAAGAAACACCACAGTGTTTCCATTAATTCCTCCAACCTGTGAAAACCTGAATAAATTTTCTATCACATACTTAGAATACAAAGCTTGAACTTATATTAGCCTAAACCTTTTGATTACACATTGAAACTTTTTTTTTTCTTCCCTAAAGTGAGGAGTGAGAATTCATTAGCTCACATAACTAAGGAGACTAAGGCATCTGACTTCAGATACAGTTTGGTCCACATGCTCAAATCATGCACTCAGGAAACGATGTCCTTTTACTTCTGGTTTCAGATTTTTTTTCTGTTTCGGCTTCTTTCTAAAGAATTATTTCACCAGGAGATGACAAATATATTTAAATTAATCCTGCCTTACAGTTTATGAGCTTATGAACCATTGTGAGAGGAATTCACTGCTTTTAACAGTTTAAGGAAAAGCCTCAAAATTGAGTCTGATTTATAGTAGCTTGAAACATAAAATCATCTTTCAAAAAACTCTGGGTCATGGAATGTTGTCATTGATCAAGTACAAGTAACATGCTCTGTCCTTGCAACAGAATGGGGAATGGAGTCAACTGTGCTCTAATCATGTGGACAAAGGGTGAGAAAGGAGTTATTATCCACTCTTAAATTAAGACACTAATAGCCAAAGAAAGGAGAGATAGATGCTGAGCTGATAAAAAGAACACAATGCCGCCCTGGTACAAAACTCTTATTTTCTAAATTTTGAGAAACTTGTGAACAAGTGCAACTTTACACTAAATGATGCAACCTTGTTCCCTAATAATTATTATCATGAACCTTTTATCCCATGAAGCAATCTCCTTAATGAATTCTGCACATGTCACATTCACAGCCACCTCCACCGGGTCAAATGTAACTGACTTGGTTGCGATGTCCCCTTACCTCTCTTCCTGAACTAGCCCTTTCCTAATGCAACTCTATTAGATGTAATACTAGAAGTGAAAGCACATCGTAGTAAACACTCAGCAATTATTTTCTTTTTTCCTTCCAATATTACATTCCTTTATTTCTTTCTTTTTTGTCCTTTTGTTTTCATTTTGTTTCTTATACGATAAGAATTTGTAAAATATAAACTCATTTTAATAACTCCACAATTACTAAACAACACACATTTATTGAACCAATGAACATGTTTAAGTTTTTATTTTCTCCAACTCTCTTTGCATCTGTTGATGGAGTCAAACAATTAACACTGTGATTTTACAAATCTAGTTTCGATGGCTTTAGTGTAACTTCTAGTTAGGATCTTAAATTTAAATGAGATATTTTACTTTTACTTTCTGCATTGTGTAAAGATTTGCACAGTTGTGGATGGCAATAAACTATAAAAGAAGGTGCTGGAATAGAAACAGAAAGCCTAAATTCTAGTTTTAATTTCATCACTTACAAACCGTGTAATCTTGAGCAAATTAGTTTTGCTCTATAAAACTGTACTTTTTTTAATTTCTGAAATGGGGATATAGAGACCTGACCTGCAAGTAAATCACACATTTACTTTCTAGATCCAATGAGCTTATGCATGAAGAAATATCATTGATAGTGAAGAGCTATTATATGTCAACTATAATTGAAATATAAAATTTTTTAATTATACTGAAGAACTGTTGACCAACTGTATGATAGTTCCTCAAGGAACTGACTGGAATAGGACAGAGGAAAGACAAAGGTATGCAAAGAATATGATATTGTCACCACAGCCTACATAGAAAAATCACAATTACATTAGATATACTGAAGGGCATTGGCAGGTTGAAGAGCAGAGAAAAACAATGTTTTGTTTGTTTCCCAGGTACAAGAGGCATATAAGGAAATAAGTTTGCTTATAATCCTGAGACTACAAGAAATCATGCAGAAATTTTAGTGATAATATAGAAGAGTGGGCTGAAATGTAAGCCCGGTAGCAAATGCTATGCTGATGATACTGTTCTGAGTTAGCCAACTGATACGATTACTTTGGTACTGAGGGGAAAACAGAATGAGGTATTAGAAGGAGTATGAAAAATGTAGAACAGAAATATATGAACTACTTTCTAAGATAATTTCTGTTCTGTGGATCATTTCTATTTTCTTCATATTCTGTAAAAATGACATTGCTACCCTTTTCCCCTAATACCAAAGAAAATAAGTCAGTGTCTATCCTGAGTGGTCTTTTATATCCCTTACCTATGGCTCCCAAGAAAGAGAAAATGAGTCCTTTTGGAAGCCATCAGAATCTCCAGATGACTTGTTCAAACACAGAGGTCTAGGACACACCCGCAGGGATGAAATGGGGCCTAGGAATGGGCTTTTCTGCCAGTATCTCAGGTGGCTGATTGTGCAGATCCAGGACCACGCTTCCAGAAACTGTTCTAGCTACTTGCAGTTACTTACAAGCTGCAGAGTGCTTGTTATCTTTCCAGGGGTGGTTCATTCCACATGCCTAACTCTGAACCGTTACTCAAAACACAACCCAGGCAAAACTTTTTTTTTTTTTTTTCCTTCTTACTCCTTCAGATTGAGTTAGAGGCCTTTCTTCTAATCTCTCACAGAATCCTGTGCCTGTCTCTATCAACTTCTGTAACACAATATATTGAAATCACTTTTTTGGTAACTCTTCCATCAGATCGTGTGTTTCTCAAAGACAGGAGCCATGTAGTGTTAATATTTGCACCCCCAAAACAACCATGCTATGGAACACTCCCCCAAATATCTATCGATTTGAAGTGCTCTTTTGCGCTTCTGTATGCAAACTTTCAAAATGACTAGCGATTCTACAGAAAGTAAGAAAGAGCTAAGAGTGAAGCATATCCCAGACATTGTCTCTAGGAAGAGGGTGCTAGAGATGGAGGGTCAAGTGCAAACTCAAGTCATCTGAGAAGTGCTACCTAGAGGAAGTTTAGTTTAAAAGGAGGCCAGTGCCTTACTGAAATTAACTGACAGTAATTGTTTTGTCTGGGACTTAATTTGCAGCTATGGCATTCAAGATCAGGTTCAGAAATATGCCTCTTTCTTTGAGAATATGAACTTGTAATCAGAGTGTAATAAATTCAAATGATTTTTAACTACAAAATAATTTTGATTTACTCTATTTCATTCAAGGGTCTGCATACTTGTTATAATTTAATATTCTCTAAATTATATATGAGACAGACAAAAGATTCCTTTTTCCTAGGTTGTTACAAGTTGTCTCATGCCTGGGTTAATATTAAATGTTCTCATACTTCAGAAAGGCTCAGAGGAACATGATTCCATTCCTGGAGTAGTGGAAAGATCACAATCCTACATCGCTGATATTTTAAACTGCAGTTTTACCATTCCACTTGGAGGGTGAGGGCAGAGGTGGCAGGGAATGCTGAAGGCAGTTCTGCACAACATAGACTTCTGTAAAAAAAAAATCAGAAAGTCAAAAGAGACAAGGAAAAGGGTCAGAAAAATAAACTAGGGACTTATTAAGATTGGCCATATTCAATTTATGAGACATAGGTGTAACAGTTGAACAAACAGAAGGTAAGAAAGTAAATATTTCAATTAAGTATTCTTGAAGTTTCAGATTCAAAAATACCACCCAATCTCTCAGGGGAGTTTGATTGCTAGATTGCACTTTTATCAAAGATAATTAGGGCTCACAAGGAAGCAATGTGATGATCAATAAGGCTTTGTGGGTCATACTTATCCTATAATGATACCTTGGGAAACCCTAGGGCAAAATAATGGTTCTTAGTACTGATGGGGTTCATGAGCCCTTAGCATCTCTCTGCCGCCTTCTCTGCATTTATTTTTAGTGGCTGTCTTCAGGCTGTAAGTAGGCACAATCCATAGCCCCCAGGACATCTGCTGCTCATAGAAAATCAGGACAGGAGTCAGAGAACTGCTGCAGAAATAGGGCTACAAAGAATCAGTGCACACTGGGCACTTTATTCCCTGTGTCAGAGAATTAGAAATGTACCCCTGGCCCCCGAGGCCGAAGGAATTAATGCACATGGAGAAGAACATGTTCTTAGTTGCAACTCATTTCCACTCACAGACCCCGCAGACAGGCGGTGTTGCTTTGGGATACCTTTTCAGGCTTAGACAGCAAGAGGCGAGCACTAGGCATTGGGGGGGTGTTTGTGTCTGCATGTGTAAGCCCAGGGGGTTAGGTTTGGGAAATTAGGAAGAGTAAACAAAGGAGGAGCGATGCAAAATATCATAGCAGGGGACAAATAAGCCCTTTTAGCTTCCATTTGACCCAGCAATTCCATTTCTGGGTCATATAAGCCCCATATACCTTCAGATAGGGGTTCTTTGAGCTGCTCATGATTGAAATGGTACCATATTAATAATTCAGAAAGATCACAAATTTCCCTTTTTTAGCTCAGTTCTACTTTTATTGAAGAAATATACTATTTTTAATCAGCTGCTAACATATCCATTTAATATTCCAAGCTATAACGTGAAACTAATCTCAATTCATTCAGTTAGAATGAATCAAATTAAAGCAAAAACATTTAAGAGGACAAAGTTATGACTGAAAATGTTAGAGTAGATAGATATTTTTAAATTTGTCATATTGTAACATTGTTTTTAGCCATATACATAACAATATATGCAATATATACATATATATAATGCTGTTTACTCTTAGTATTTTTTTTTTAGCAGCAGGCTATTAAGATGGATTTTATTATTTTTCTCTTTTTTTGTTATTTTTCTTTACTTTTATTGTTTACACTATTACAGATGTCCCCATTTTACCCACCTTCACCTAGCCCCCTCCCCTGCCTTTCCTCTGCCCACCACCACACTATTGTCTGTGTCTATGCATATATGCTCTTTGGCTAATTCTTTCACCTTCTTTTATCTAGCCCCCCCTCTATACTCCCCCTTCACAGCTGTCAATCTGTTCCATACTTCCATGCCTCTGTTTCTATTTTGCAGTCAGCTTATTTTGTTCATTAGAGTCCACATATAAGTGAGACTATATGGTATTTGTCTTCCTCTAACTGGCTTATTTCATTCTGCATAATAATCTCCAGGCCTGTCCTTGCTGTCACAAAAGGTAAGAGTTCCTTTTTTATGGCCGTGTAGTATTTCATTGTGTAAATGTACCACTGTTTTTTTAATCTGCTCATCTACTGATGGGCGTTTGGGCTGTTTCCAGATCTTGACTATTATAAATAATGCTGCTATGAATGTAGGAGTGGATATATAGTTTTGAATTGGTGTTTTGGGATTCTTAGGATATAATCCCAGAAATGGAATTGCTGGGTCAAAAGGCAGTTCCATATTTAATTTTTTGAGGAAACTCCGTACTGTTTCCCACAATGGCTGCACCCATCTGCATTCCCACAACCAGTGCACTAGGGTTTTCTTTTCTCCACATACTAGCCAGAAATTGTTGTTTATTGACTTATTGATGGTAACCAGACTGACAGGTGCTTGGTGTACCTCATTGTGCTTTTAATTTACATCTCTCTCTCATGATTAGTGACATTGAACATCTTTTCATATGCTTATTGGCCATCTATATGTCCTCTTTTGAGAAGTGTCTATTCAGGCACTTTGCTCATTTTTTATTTGGATTGTTTCTCTTCCTGGCGTTGAGTTGTATAAGTTCTTTACAAATTTTGGAAATTAACCCCTTGTGAGATTTATCATTGGCATATATTTTCTTCCATACCATGGGTTCCCTTTTCATTTTATTGATGGTTTCTTTCACTGTGCAGAAGCTTTTTAGTTTGATAGTCCCATTTGTATACTTTTTCCTTGATTTTCCTTGACGTCGGAGATATATCAGCAAAAATATCGCTACAAGAAATGTCTGAGATTTTACTGCCTATGTTTTCTTCTTGGATTTTTGTGGTTTCGCAACTTACATTTAAGTCTTTTAACCATTTTGAGTTTATTCTTGTGTATGGTGTAAGCTGGTGGTCTAATTTCATTTTTATGCATGTATCTGTCCAATTCTCCCAACACCATTTATTGAAGAGACTGTCTTTATTCCATTGTATGTTCTTGCCTCCTTTTCAAATATTAATTGACCATAAAGACATGGGTTGATTTCTGGACTCTCTGTTCTGTTCCATTGGTCTGTATGCCTGTCCTTGTGCCACTACCAGGCTGTTTTGAATGCAATGGCCTTGTAGTATAATTTGATGTTGGTATTGTGATACTGCTAACTTTTTTCTTCTTTCTCAAGATTGCTGAGGTTAGTCAGGACCTTTTTTGGTTCCATATGAACTTTTAGAATATTTGTTCTAGATCCATGAAATATGCCGTTGGTATTTTAATAAGAATTTCATTGAATCTATAGACTGCTTTGGGTAGTGTGGGCATTTTATTAATGTTAACTTTTCCAATCCATGAACACAGTATATGTTTCCAATTATTTGTATCTTCCTCAATTTCTTTCTTCAATGTCCTATCGTTTTCTGAGTACGGGTCTTTTATCTCCTTGGTTAAATATATTCTTATTTACCTTATTTTTGTTGTTGTTGTTGCAATAGTAAATGGGATTGTTTTCTTAGTGTCTCTTTCTTATGGTTCATTATTGGTGTATACAAATGCCACCAATTTCTGAATATTAATTTTGTATCCTGTTACTTTGCTGAATTCATTTATTTGCTCTAATAGCTTTTTGGTGGAGTCTTTAGAGTTTTCTATGTACGATGCCATGTCATTTGGAATAATGGCAATTTTACTTCCTTCTTTCCAATTTGGATGCCTTCTATTTCTTCTTCTTCTCTGGTTGCTGTTGTTAGAACTTCTAGTGCTATGTTGAATAAGAGTGGTGAAGGCAGATATCCTGGCCTTGTTCCTGTTCTTAAGGGAAATGCTTTTAGTTTTTGCCCATTGAGTATGATGTTGGCTGTAGGTTATATGGCCTTTATTATATTGAGGTATAATCCCTCTATTCCCACCTTGCTGAGAGCTTTTATCATAAATGGGTGCTGGATTTTATCAAATTCCTTTTCTGCACCTATTGATATGATCATGTGGTTTTTATCTTTCATTTTGTTTATGGTATATCACATTCATTGATTTGAAGATATTGAACCAACCTAACATTCCTGGAATAAATCTCACTTGATCATAGTGTATGATATTTTTAATGTTTTGCTGGATCTGGTTTGCTAATATTTTGTTGAGGATTTTAGCATCTATGTTTATCAGGGATATTGGCCTATAATTTTCTTTCTTTGTTGGGTCTTCATCTGGTTTTGGAATTAGGATAATGCTGGCCTCAGAAAATTAGCTTATGAGTTTTTCCACCTCTTGAATTTTTTGGAATACTTTGAGAAGTTTAGGTGTTAGTTCTTGGATTGTTTGGTAAAATTCATCTGTGAAGCCATCCAGTCTAGGACTTTTATTTGTTGTTTTTTAATTACTGTTTCAATTTTACTAATTGTAATCTGTCTATTCAGATTTTCTGATTCTTCATAATTCAGTTTTGGAAGATTTTGTGTTTTCCAGAATTTATCCCTTTCTTCCAGATTGTCCAATTTGTTGGCATATAGTTATTTGTATTTTTTTTTTTTTAATTTCTTTGTATTTCTTTAGTGTCAGTTGTTACTTGTCTTTCATTTCTGATTTTATTTATTAGGATATTCTCTTTTTTTCTTGATAAATCTGGCTAAAAGTTTATCAATTTTATCTTCTCAAAGAATTAGCTTTTGGTTTTACTGATCTTTTGTAATGAATTTTTAGACTCTATTTTGTTTATGTCTGCCATGATCCTAATTACTTTCTTCCTTCTGTTCACTTCGAACTTTGTCATTTTTTCAGTTCCTTTAAGTGTAAAGTTAGATTGCTTATTTGGGTTTTTTCCCTTGTTTCCTGGGTTAGGTCTGTAATGCCATGATTTTCCCTCTTAGGACTGCTTTTGTTGTGTCCCATAGATTTGAGGTTGTTGTGTTCTTATTTTCATTTGTTTCAAGGTAACTTTTGATTTCTTGTTTGATCTTATTGTTAACTCAGTTGTTGTTTATTGACATGTTACTTAGCCTCCATGACTTTGTGAGTTTTTTAGGGATTCCCCCTCCCCTGCTTTGGTTGATTTCTAGTTTTACGTAATTATGGTCACACAAGAAGGTTGGTATGATTTCAATCTTCCTAAATTAACTGAGACTTGTTTTGTGTCTTAACATGTGATCTATCCTAAAAATTGTTCCATGTGCACTTGAAAAGAATGTATATTCTGCTACTTTAGGGTGAAATGCTCTGAAAATATCAGTTAAATCTTTCTGAACTAGTGTGTCATTTAGAGCCACCATTTTCTTGTTGATTTTTTTGTCTGGCAGATCTATTCATTGATGTTAATGGGTTGTTAAAATCCCCTACTATGACTGCATTACTGTCAGTCTCTCCCTTTATGTCTATCAAGATTTGCTTCACGTGTTTAGGTGCTCCTATGTTGGGTGCATATCTTCTTATTGGGTTGCTCCTTTTATCATTATGTAGTGTCTTTCTTTGTCTCTTACTATAGCCTTTGTTTTAAAGTCTACTTTGTCAGATATAAGTATTGTTACCCCAGCTTTTTTTTTTTTTTTTTCATTTGCATTAAATATATTTTTCCATCTCTTCACTTTTAGTCTGTGCATATCTTTTGTCTGAGGTGGGTCTCTTATAGACAGCATATATATTGGCCTTGATTTCTCACCCATTCAACTACCTTACGTCTTTTGATTGGAACATTAAGCCATTTACATTTAAAGTGATTATAGGTAGGTATGTGTTTATTTCCATTTTGTTCTTTTAATTCTGTTTCTTTTTTGTTTGTTTCTTCTTCCTCTCCTCCTCCTCTTCCTTTTTTCCTTCATAAAGCAAGCCCTTTAACATTTCTTATCATATTAGTTTGGCTGCTTTTAAAAAGTGGTGTTTTATTTTTTTGGTAGTGGAAACTGCTATAAATTTTCTAATCAAACTGCATAATGTTTCTTTAATGAGCTATGTAGGACAGAGGGGTAAGGAGAGGTAGAAAAGGATTATATGTTATAAAACAGTGAGAACATATTCATATCAAACTCAAGATATTTTTTTCCTTGGGTCTTTAAAAGAAATGTTTAATTATAGTTTACTTTCAGTATTATTTTATATTGGTTTCAGGTGTACAGCATAGTGATTATACGGTCATGTACTTTACAAAGTGTTTACTCTGGTATTTCCAGCGCTCAGCTGGCACAACACAGAGTTATTGCGATATTATCAACTGTATTTCCTAGCTGTGCTTTACATCCCTATGACTATTCTGTAACTACATCCTTGTATGTCTTAATCCATATACCTCTTTCACCCAGTTCCCTAACCGTCTCCCCTCTGACAAGCCCCCATCCCATCTCTGTGCCTATGAGTCTGTTTCTATTTTGTTTGTTCATTATTTTGTTTCTTGAGTCTTAATTCTAGAAAGTCCCAAGGTTTACCATCCAGTTCAGCCTTTCAGAGGATGTCTGTCTTACTTCTCATTTGTGCCAAATTAATTCCAACACCTTTGCTAGTAACAGACATTTAAATAAGACATTTGAAATGTCAGCATTTTATTTCAGGAACAGGTGAGTGATTGCACCATAAGGCTTTTCTTTATTTATTTACGCTCTGCATCTTTCTGAAGAGGAATTTGAAACAGCTTAGAATATCTTACAATGAAGAGTAAAATAATAAGAAATGATGTGAAAGAGGAAACAGAGTTAATATTTCAACCAGAAGACTCAACATTATTGCTATGATAAAATATAAACCTGTGACTAAGAGTCTTGGAAATGTGGTAATGCGAGAAGCCAATTATAATCTTTAACAATCAAAGAAGGAAATAAGTTCAGGGTGAAAACCCAAATCTCTAATAAAGCACATTACCTAAGGGATGTTGATTTAATCCATTCAACAAATATTTAAGTATCTGTTACGTAGCCAGATCTGTGTCAGGTGCTAGAGGCAAAACTGTGGGAATGAGCATTTTTCTTATGAAGCTCACAGTCTATCAGAGTGATAAATATTAAATCTATTAATATATATAAGTTAATTATTGATGATATCCTCACTACTAACTTTAATTCAGAAATTGGTAAGAGAAACTCACTATACCATTAATGACAAAAATAGTGTCAAACTAAAAGTGAAAGCCATGCCTCCATATTCTTTTCTTTCTTTCCTTAAGTTTAGACATGTGATTTTTGTCTACCACATTTACTGCTTCTTCAAACTGAAATGATCTTTTTTTTGTTGTTATTTGACAAGAAATGGCAATATAAGATAATTGGTCTATTTTGATTTTGTTGTCTTATTTTTTCTTTTTGTTCTATAATCACTCATCACCACCCCCCACTAGCTTTTACTTTTCTAATTTTTCCACTATAATTGTCTAATGCTTCAGTTTAGTTATTGCTTTTCATACTGTGCTCAAAAAAATCACATGGTTCATTTTGAAAAAAAGCAGCAATTATTGTATAGAACACAGTTGCATAGCCTGGAACAATTTTAGTAAAATCAAATCCAATAAAAATATTTATGAACACCTTTACTAGGAAAGTCACTGTGGTGGGTACATCTGAGGATACAAAGAAACGTAAGCAATTCTTGCCCTTAAAATGATTAAGATTCAGTTTAACTATATGAAAATTCAAAACATAGCACAAAACTTAAACACCAGTAAGAGATTAAAATTAGAATGAAAGCATCATTTGAAAAGGAAGCAACCAGAAGTAAGTGATTAATTGCTGTAAATGTGGTGAGCACATTAGGCACTCAGAGGCAAAAGCATCACTTCATACTGGGATGATGAGAGGAAAAACTCAGGACTGCAGTGGTCTGAAACCATATGATGGATTTGGGTAGCGGTGATGGTAAGCCTAATGAGGGGGTTGGCAGGAATTTTGGAAGGCAATTCAAGCAAGATACATGGTTAAAAAAATATCTCCAGAGAGAGAGAGAATCAATTGCAGTGTTGGGTGGAGAGTGAGTGTTCAGTTTGGAAGAAAGAGGAGAGGTTACATATGAAGAATCTGGGAATTATCTTCTAGTCAACGGGGAGTCCTTAATTCAGAGCTATGGTATCTGAGAAAGAAAGTGACATGATCCCAGCAGTGTTTTCTGAAGATTAATAAGATATCACTATGTATTGGACTATTTGGATGATCATTAGGCTGCTGCTGGAATACAAAAGGGATTTTAAAGGAGGGAGGGCCATGTGTCTGGTCCTAGGACTTTTTGAAAGCACCTCACATCCCCGGGTTCTTCTGAAGAGCTGGGGGGTGAAAAGACCCTCCTTCCTACTTTGTTACTTACTATCATGTGAATAGCTTCTGAAACTTAGGAGATACTCGAGTATGTAGAAGAGCAAAAGTAGTGAGGAACTGCTAGGGTAAAGAGTAAGATTTTCATACTCCAATTTATTACCATTTAACTTCTAACAAGGAGAGACTAAGACGTGGCACAACCAGTAAGTACTCCAAACACATCGCCCCTACTTAAACACATGCTCAAGATTGAAATCCTCGTTAAAAATGTCAAGTAGAGGTGTTGTTTTATTCAACTGCCCTATCTTAGAAATCTCTTCTCCTGGATTTAATAAGTATTTCTCTAATGATCAATGACACAACATATTTTCACCATCTTATTTAGCATCCATATATATGCTTTGGTAAAGTATCTGTCAATTCTGTTGCCTATTTTTTAATTGGCATTTTGCTTTCTTAATGTTGTTTTGAGAGTTTGCTATGCATTCATTATAACATACGTGACTTGCAAATATTTCAGCCAGCCTGTTGCTTGTCTTTTTATGTTATGTAATGGTACTTTTAACAGGGTAAAAGTTTTAATTTTGATGAAGCCCAACTTATCTTTTTTGTCCTTTGTGAATTGTGATTTTGATGACATTTCTAAAAGCTCTGCCAAATTCCAAGTCACAAAGATTTTCTCTTATGTGTTCTTCTAAAATTTTATACTTCCGAAATTTACATTTAGAAACATATAAGGTGTGAGGTTTAAGGCCAAGTGCATTTTTTTATATGATCATTCAAATGCAACCCATTGTATTGTTGATAATATTATTTTTTCCTCCATTAAATCATGAAAGAAGCCATGAGAGCACCAAATATTTGTAACAGAAAATCTCATTTATTTTCAATTGTTTTGCCTTAAAATAGCAACATGTTTCCCAGTACACAATTTTATATTTAAATTAATTTTACAATTAATATGTTTCAAAGGTCAAAACTTTGTTTTCCTGTGCTTTAAATAGCTTTTAAGTGTTGAATACACATACAATAATACATATAGCATGAGTAACAAGTAAAGAATAAAATATAAAATGAGGTTGAAACTAGGAACATTCCAAATTGTTCTCCACCTTGAAAACACCTAAACCAACAGTGGTGTATACATATATTGGAATACTATTTAACAACTAAACAAATAATTGATCCATGCAGCAGTATGGGTAAATTATAAATTATTTTAAAAAGTCAGAATCAAAAGGCTACTTATGACTCCATTTACAAATCATTCTATAAAAGGCAATATTCTAGGGGTGGATTACAAATCAGTAGGTTCCAAGGATTAATGTTAAGGGGAGAGTTTGCCTCTAACAGTGTAGAGCAAAGGAATTGGTGGGGGTCAGAGAGATATGAACTGCACTGAATCTTGTGTTATTGGTTACATAACTTTGTCGAAACATGAGATTGTATACCAAAAGTAATACATTTTACTACATATAAGTAAAAATGTATTTTAAAATAATAAAATAAGCACCCATGTACTCTCTCCTAAATAAAAAATATAAAAAAGCATGCTTCTAGTTTACTGAAGGAATGCTATGGAATCCTCCACATTCTAGAGTTAAATACTAGGCTGACTTCTGAGATTATGATTCTCTTACTTTTTCTTAGAGTTTCTCCTCATATGATATATCTTTAAGCAATGTAGTGTTTGGATATTTATGTCTTTGAACTTTATTTAAATGCAAAGACATGATATTCTACAACTTATCTTTTGTTCAGTATTGGTTTTTAATTTAATCTAATTTTATGTGGATAGGCGTAGTTAATTCGTTTTTAACTGCTGTATAGTATTGCATTTAATGAATATACCACACTTTTTTTACTTATCCTTTTTTGTCTAGACACTGTTTTGTTTGATTTTTTCTAATTAAACTGTTTCTGAGATAAATATTGTCTATCTTACCTGATAAACACCTGTAAGAATTTCTCAGCTTATATGATAGAGAGTTGAAATGCTACAGAGTTGTAATGTATGCATATGCTTTACTGGATAACTCCCACCAATTTCCCAAAGTAGTTCTAATATTATGTATTTCACTAGGAATTCGTGAAATATGTAATTTTTCTTTCTGAATACCACTTTATCTTATAAAACTTAAACATTTTACAAATATAATGGTTATGATAGAATCTTACATATTTGGCAAAGAAAAGATGCACACAAAGCTGTTAAAAATTCTTTCACCTTATATATTCTATAATTTTGTATAGTTTGAAATTTTTATCAAATGATCTTGCACTGCTTTTTATTTATTTTTAAATTTTTATATTTTTTAATTACAGTGAAATCTAATCTATTAGTTTCAGGTATACAATATAGTGATTAGACATTTATATAACTTACAAAGTGCTCGCTCTGATAAATCTAGTACTCATACATAGTTGTGATGCTGTTTCTTAAATAACAACAAAAGTAAATGCAAAAATACAGATGAAAAATACTAATAAAATCCAGCTATTTTTAAAAGCCAGTTTATCACATAATAAACAAATATTATTTTTTTGACAAAATGGGGAATGAAAAGTATATGGCAAAATTTTGTCCTTAGGACAAAAGTATATAGACATTTTTCATGTAAGCAGCATAGATAAAACAATGCATTTATAAAATTTGGCAGTCTTCCAAATTTTGTGTTCAACATAGGTAGCAATATATAGTATTGGAAAATGCCCAAGTAAATTAACAACATCCCATATCTGAGGACTTTATGATAATTTAATGTTTGTGGAATAAATTGCTGTCATACAATGATTTCATGACATTTTGTTTAGCTGTTGTTAGGGGCTCTCATCTATGTCACATTTTAATTTATCAGTGTACATGTTTACCTTCCTTATGGATGCTTTTGAAAGAACTATGACTTTGAAATCATACAGACTGAGTTTAAATCTTGTAAGATATTTGCATGTGGGTTATTAGTCCTTGAACTAAACTACTTTTTTCTCTGAAATGTTAGTTTTATAAATGGAGGGAAGATATAATACATATAATGAATAAGTAGATGTTTGGCATACGACTTTGAGCCAATACAACAGACATATGCAAAGATGAGAAGTTAGGAAGACTATCCTCAGCTCATGCCCAATTTTGCAATAACTTCCTAAAAAACATTTCTCTGTTGCCTTCCACACTCCCTCCATTGACCAGCCTGAAACCAGGGTGAGTTTTCTAAAACATGCTACAGTCTATGGATTAACTTGACTAAATAACTTTAATAGTAGCCCTTAGAGTTAAGTGTAAAATATTTTAACATGACCTGCAAGGCTTTTCATAACTGATGTTTCCTCCTTTTTTCAGTCTCATCTCTTATTACAACCAACACACACTCTCCATTCCAGCCTTCCTATATTTCTTTCAGCTTCTCTATTTGTAAACTATATTCCTAAATGACTTGTTCTCTTTTTTGCTTTGAAGCCATAAATATGAGCTGGAAGTTGGTGTAAATGCAGGAGTGGTGGGTGTTTCTGGGGTCTGGATCACCTCTATGAAATTTACTTTGGCCTTTAAGCCTTATTGCTGTTATATTACTTCCATTTTATAATGTATTCCTGCTGGGCCCATCAGACTTCACAATATGGTCAGTTTTACACAAGGCAGCTCATGATGCGCAGTTTTACCAGAGTCCTTATTGATGTCCCACTGCCTGGTCCTTACTAAGATGCAATGACTTACTAAGAGATACTTTTCAAATACTAATCTCTGCTTCATGGGGGCATGAACTTGCTCTAGAACCCGAAGAATTTATACTGTGAATCTCTCATGGTGACTTGTGAAGACACAACAGGAAATGCTCTTCTGTGCAGATTCTCAAGTGCCATGGGATCAGCTGGGTTTATGGCCCAAGTACTAGTGGCTGTTTGCACTACTTTCTGGAAAAGAGAAAGAAATGAATATATTCAATTGGAAGATACGACTGCCCCTAACCATGCTAAACGCCTTATGCCACTCAACCAACAGGCACACACAAAAAAGGATTTCTCACTAATTGAAGTAACTGTTTTTAATTATCAAAAGAAAATAGGTAGCTGCTATAAAATGGGGGCAAAAGAATTGTTCCTGAAACCCAAGAGATTCTCTGATTGTGGGAGCTGTGCTTGTGCTTCATTGTCCACTGAGGTTCTGGCCGAGGGCAAGGAAAATATGGGAAATAGAAGAAGGAAACCCAAAATAGTACAGCCTTGTAGCCAATTACAGAAGGACTATAATATGTTTGTATATTTTTTCTTTGCTTGTTATATGTAGATGTTTATATGTACTGTTATTTTTCTCTCTTTTTTTCCATTTTATTTTATAAACAAGTTCCAGTTATGATCATATTTGCTTTTGGCTTCTCATTCACCTTGATTACCTTCCCATTGCCAGTGGTAGTGAATCTTGTGCTCTTGAGTATTTCTTTTTGCTGCAAGTACAAATTTATTTGCTGCTGCATATTAAACTTTGATAGCAGGAGACTCTTCAGGGACATTCAAGAGTTTTTCTTCCTGGTTATAGTATCCTTCCTTTTACTTCTTTTTGTTCCTGTTGCACAGCTTACAGTTGCATGGGAGAAAAACACTTACTGATGCTCTGTCCCAGCTGTGCACCCAGAGTGTGCAGTCTCTCTCAGCAACCTTGTAATAAATTCCTAAAAAACATGAGTTCTCAGCCCCAGTAGGTTGGTGACCAACTCACAGTGGCCCACTCATTCAGACAGTGTACAAATCAGACCTTGTGCCATCTATCCAGGGGTGGCTGCTAGGGTCCTGAATAAATTAGTCTGCTGGTCTCAGCCCACTTCACCCTAGAACATTGTTTCCGGCTGGCCAGCCTCTGCTGTTTCCTGCACATTTTTACCCCTCACAGCTGGGCGGGTCTCCAACCACTTCTGTTCTCCAAATGCATTTCTACTTGTCATTTTAGGCCATGGTTCTCTGCCTGTGATGTTTAGCCCATCTAATATAGAAGGTATTTTCTGCTTGGCCAAAGATTGTGGACAAATGCAGGCCTGGGGCAACCCAGCCGGTTCTGCACCATCCAGTGAGCTGCAACCACCCACCTTCTCCAGTGAGGTCTGAATCCCAGCCTTAGGATGAGGGCTCCCTTCCAAATTTGTTCCTTCCTTGGCTGTGCTCCTTTAGCTTTGGGATATTTTTTAGAGTTCTCATTTTTTATATTTGCTCCCTAGTTGTAGTTAATAATCCTTTACATTAAACTTTTCCTGTTCAAATTGTGGTTTCTATCTCCTGATATATCTCTACTGCTATAGGATCAACTGACTTTGAAAATTATGGGTCTGTAGTGTTCTGAATACAAGGATCTCTTGCAATCTACAATGGCCTGGGAAGACAGATTGTACAACAAAGAGAAAGTAAAGCAGACATGATGCAAGGTCAGGGAGTTAATGGCAATTAAAGTGCTGGTGGGGAGAATGGTTTCTGTGAAATACAATAGGATTTAGCCTTTAGAATTTTCTTTCATATACAGCATCCAAATCACTATCAAGCTCTGCCAATTTTTCCCCCAAACTATTTTTTGAATCTTTTTTTTCTCCTTTCCATCTCCACTATTACCATCTTAATCCAGGCAATTATTTATCATCTTTCATTCACATGCCAATTAAGCATTCTAACTAATCAACCACTACCCTTCTTGTCCTCCTACAAACTATTCTTTATATAGGAAATTATTTAGTTTTCAAAGCATATTTCAAACATTAAAATAATTTTACTAAAATTTTTATTTACTTATATTGTTTGTTCTGTTACTTTTGTAGTTTGGTTTCTAAAATCTGTAAAGGGTTAAGTCAGTCTTGTTCACCATTATATCTGTAGGATCTGTAGCTCAGAGCAGAACATTGGCATATACAATGGGGATCCAATAAGTATTTGCAGACGAGTGAATGAATGGTAAGTGATTAGAAATCTATTTTTTGATGCGCTCTTTAAATTGATATTTAAGTCTTCTGAATATATATATATATTTAAATATATTTTTATTGATTTCAGAGAGAGGAAGGGAGAAGGAGAGAGAGATAGAAACATCAATGATGAGAGAGAGTCATTGATCGGCTGCCTCCTGCATGCTCTCTGCTGGGGATTGAACCTGCAACCTGGGCCTGTGCCCTGACCGGGAATCAATCCGAGATCTCCTGGATCCTAGGTTGATGCTTAACCGCTGAGCCAAGCTGGCCGGGCAAGTCTTCTGAATATGTTAATGTATTGAAAATGAAAAGCTATTGTCCCTATAAAATTGATGCTTACAGAGTAATAGAATAAGATGGCACATACTAGAATAATTCCAGGACAAGGCA
The DNA here is from genome assembly GCF_054644295.1 of Miniopterus natalensis. NCBI lineage: Eukaryota > Metazoa > Chordata > Mammalia > Chiroptera > Miniopteridae > Miniopterus > Miniopterus natalensis. The sequence continues at coordinate 146,667,663 of NC_142081.1, forward strand.
GAATTTAATGGATATTATTGTTTGGGGGGATTAAATAATATGTCAATCAAGAGAAAGAAGATTTGTTAGTAGAGCATCAAAAAAGGAGATGTTTGAAGTAGAAATATTGAAAATGGGTAGAATGACAAAAAGCAAGTAATCCAGGCAGAAAGAATGGGATAAGTGAAAAGAAAGGAGGCAAGAAACTCAGGAGGTATATTAGAAATGATATGTCTAGATGAGCTGACTGTAAGTTATATTAAGAATAAAATAAGCCCAGCAGGGCATGGCTCAGTGGTTGAGCATCGACCTAGGATCCAGGCGATTGGGGTTCGATTCCCGGTCAGGGCACATGCCCAGGTTGTGGGCTCGATCAATGGCTCTCTCATCATTGATGTTTCTGTCCTCTCTCTCTCTCTCTCTCCTTTTCTCCCTCTGAGATCAATGAAGATATATTTAAAAAAAAATAAAATAAAATAAAATAAATAACTTTTAAAACTGAGGGAAAATTAGAGAGGGAATTCATAGCAACTTTAGTAGACATCTGTCATTCTTTGTAGCGTTCAGCTTTGGAAACCCTTCCTGCATGTGGAGGAAATCCACCAGCTTGTGAAGCACAGAACACTTTCAACTATAGAAGTGAAACGTGATAGATAATTGCTGTCTACATTTTTCTTCCACATAACTTTCAGACGGGGGTGTAGGCAATCAGGTATACACATCTCAGTTTTTTAATCTAAAGTGAATGATCAGCTAAATATGGTAGCAGTGAGGTCAGCTTCGCTTATTTTCCAAAGTTTTCTATGGGTGTAGCTCCATTGACAGTGTCCACTTTTCCAGTATTAGTGGTATCAGATTAACATTACTGTATCTTGAAATAATTTAGTAGAATAATTCTGAGTATCTTTTTCCTCAAATGCATGACCTGTATGTATAGTTCTCAAGCCCTGCCACTGGTTGTGAGTTTCTCAATATCCTTCTAATGAAATACATTTCTGCTTAAATTATTCAGATTTCTGGCTCCTGATGCTTATACCTAAGAACCTTAACTGATGCACTAGGCTAAGAGTTTTTAATTTTATAGAGTTGAAAATCAACAGTATATAAATTATTTTAACTGGGGAATATTCTGTAGATGTGAATTTATAAGATTAATCTTGACATAATTTGTAATCATCACAGAAGCCAAGAGAGGCTTGAGACACTGAGACAAGAAAGAAAAAATAAAAATAAAAACAGTATGTACAGGCATTTCACAGAAGAAGCAATACAAATTACTAATAAGCATATGAATAGATGCTCAATCCTATTTATAAATAAAAATGCAAATTAAAATGACAATAAGAGAACAGATTGTCAAATATTAAGGAATGATGACACACGATTTGGGAGATTGTGGGGAAATTGAATCCTCACACATTGTTAATTAAAGAGTACATCATTTCAGTTGCTTTGGAGATAATTTGGAAATATATTTCTTGCATGAATGACAATTCTTTCGGAATGATACACATAAAACTGTGATATGGGTGGAATGGAGCATTTGTGTTAAAAGAGGATTTCAAATTTCACTCTATTTTATATTTTACTATGATTAAGAGTTATTTTGATAACTAAAAAAGAAAAAAAAATATTTAAGGCCTGATATGAAGAGAAAAACAACTTAAACAGTGATAATGGTATCAAAGGACAAAATCAGCATGTAATTCAGAGAGAAAACTGATTTGGAAAATGATTAGATATAGAAAGTGAAGCATACAGAAAAGGAAAATGTTACTTAGGCATTTAGAGACTAGGCAATAAGAAAAATAGAATTATAGACCCGATAGAAAAAGTTACAAAAAATTAATTGTTTCCACAAATAAAGTCGGTGTTTAAAACTTGTGTTTGAGGGGTGTGTTAGGTATTTAGCTAGATATCAAAATGAATAATTATAGATCAGTCAACAGATATCATGGTTCAGATTAAGAAGTACTCTCAAAAATGGGATGGTTGTAATTATGGAGTGTTAAAAATTAGAGACCAATTGAGATGAAAAGCAGCATGATCTTGAACCTTGTAACAAAACTACAGACTTGTACCCCAGTCTAGGTATGTAACCTGACTAAGAATCAAAACTGCATCCTTTAGGTGTATGGGATGATGCTTTAACCAACTGAGCCACCAGACCAGGTCAGAGATGATATAGTTTTAAGAAGGTCATTGTGTGAATGGTTATGGAGAGATCTATAAAGGTTCAGACTGAGAAAGGATCACTTGATTTTATGATCAGATTGTCGGTTTCAAGTTAAGCAGTAGTAGACATCTGATTACAAACAGTCCCAATATACTGAGCAGTGGAATAAGCCGAATAAACTACACTTTTGAGGAGTTAGTCACAAAAGGAAAGGGAAAAACAAAGGAAGGTAGCTCAAGCGATTAGCAAAGCTATTAAACAAAATTTCTCAACAGCCATATGTGCATATCTCTTGTGAAGATGTTAAACATATTTTGTATTCAAATGTTGGTTTTTTTCAACAATAAAGAAGCCAATACTTGGAAGGCAGGCAGTAATTAATGGAAAACATTATTATTATTTTTTTGTTCAATAGAATCTTTGAGTTCTGAAATTCAAATTCTAGGTTATGTTTGAAAGGACTCCTCTGTGATACAGTTTAGGAGGCTGCCCCCACTTTGGGTAAGACCAGTAGTCAAGGGGTGGTAGGGAGTGAGCCAATCTATTGGGAGTCGTTAGCAGGGAATTATTGAATCTATTTTGCATCTCTCTTCTGCTATATATGAACTCTTACCAAAACTGAACTTGTATCTTCTGGCTTGGTTTCAACTCTGCTAGCGAGAATTAAGGAAAGAGTTCTGTGTTGTCTTTTGGTTAAATCATTCGAGAAGGAGCATTAATCTACTGAGTTCTGTGAGTCAGAGTCCACCAGAAACTAACCCCAGAGGTCTTGCCTCCAATCACCTTGCCCAGCAGTTAATAGCTAAGATATCCCCCAAAGGGGGAAGAATCTTCAGAACAATGTTTGGGACTCTGAAGCCTAGGTGGCTCTTCTCCACAGGAGGAAAAATCTTCCCCTCATGCTTTGGAATACCTGAATTTGATTTCATTTATGTTCTTGGCTATTACATTACAGAATAATAGAAAATCTGAGAATATTTTTTACTATAGAGAGTTATAATGTTTATTGACACCTAAGAAGACATTATCAGAATATTGAAAAGGATGTTCTAAACATAAAAATAAAGCAAGTCTTTTTTTAATGTGGAAAAAAAAAATCTGTAATTTTTATCTCCGAATGGATAAGAGAATATTTTTAAATATTTTGAAGAAGTAGTCACCGTATGACCAGAGTTACAATACAGGAAGATAGCTAGTAAAGTATTTTGCACTCAGATTTATTGAGAAGGCATTGTTATTTTCCCAATTCAATAAGATATCACATACTGAGTTGACAGATTTGGTCAACTTCATCAAAAAACTGGGCAATTCCTTGGAGGAAAAAGTAATCTATCAGACCAGTGACTTGTAGTCCAATCAATCAAAGAAATGGCTATTTGCCTGAAAATTTCAGTTTCTAATGTTTCCTTTTGGCATTATGCAGGCATAACCACTTTTTATAGCCTTTTATACTTATTCAACAGAACAGCTAATTTCACTACTCTTTATACTTCCTGATCTGCTCTCTCCCCACAAAATACAATAAAAATCAAATCACATAAGAGGAAAGAGCATTTCATTTTTTTAAAGCATTTTATTTCAAACCAATAAGATGAATCCATATACAGGAAATAGCTATTGAAAATGCCATCTCTATAAATATTCAACTTAATTCAGATTAAGCTTTCCCATTAGGGCAAGTGAAGCAGAATGCTGACTATGACATAAAAACACTTTTAAAAAGTACTTTTTGGGGTATGCCATATGTAAAGAGTGAATATTAACAAGCATTTGGGCAACTAGTACTTTTCCTCTCAAAGTGATATATTTTTATATCTATATTATTCCTGTATAATCCTTAAAGTAACTATAGCAAGAAAGTTTTGAATGCTAATTTACCAGGGCAGAAATGCACATTTATATCTATGGCACTTAAAAAGTACATTTTTTCCCATACAATGACACATTATAATGATGTCAAGGTCTTGAAAAAAGAGCATGACATTAACAAGATGGAAGGCTAACTTAATGGAAGTTCCATTGATAAAATGCCATCTTCACAAAGCTAGTAATTGTTCTTTGGCTATTATACTCTTACCAAAGAAGCAATATATCAGATGCCTGCTCATCTAGGCATAACTCTAAAAGATTCTGAGACACTGTAAGTAGTATATCACTAAACTGTGGAACATTAAAAGCGACTAACTTATTCATTAATTATTGCATCGTACTGACCAGAGTCGAGAATTACGACAGACAATTTAATCATTAAAAACCTCATGCATACTTATTTAAAGGTGTTTTCTTTGAAAATGAAATACGTCCTCAGAAAAAAGTCAAAGATTCTTTGTCTCACGCACAAATTAATAAGCATATAGCATAAGATATCAAAGTTCTTAGGACTAAAGTTATGTTTGTGTCTTATTATAATTTCCTCATATGAAGCTTAATATAATTATGTAGTGTAAAAGTAATCGGGGGTTCACAGTAATAGCAGATAAATTAGCTTTAATATAAATATTTCACTTAAAGTTGAAATTAAATCTTTAAAATTGAAAATACATGATTCTGATATTGTTATCTACATTATCCGTATTATTCAGGTTCTCATAAACCATCTTTTTGCCGCTCTTTCCCCTTGATCACTGAGCTATTAAAGTTAGATTTTGTGCTATCACCTATCCCAAGAGATTTCCCTGTGATTATCACATTCAGTCACAAGGAACACTTACACCTGTCTCTGCACTTGTAGGATCATAGAAACAAAAACCTGCTCACTACAGTAAATTTTCTCTATGTACCTTTGCCCTGACCCACAGCATTTGAAATTCACCACTGAGTGCCAAGGAGTAGGTTGTATAGTTTCTAAGAATTTACAGTCACACACCACAGCAAGTCACTCCCTGGAGGAAAGGAGAAAAGAGGAATCATAAAATAATCAAATTTACTAACCCTCATCCAAGTATATCTTCTTTATCCACTTTCGGCTCATTGCTAGTATTCATTTATTCCACAATTATTGATCAACCTGTTGCCTTACACTGCAAATGTGAAAGGTGCAGATATAATTTGTGTTTGATTGCTTTTCTGAGAAGCAGACTTTGAGTCGACGGTTTGAGAAAAAGAAAGTGGGCAAAGCAGGCTAGGAAAAGAAAGGTATCAGGCAAAGCTGAAATGTTGGTTGAAGTCCCAGCCTCAGCGTGTCCCGCATGGTGGGGGCTCTGAAGTGGTCACCTCTCAGACAAGGGACCTGGAATTCCCTCCTTCAGTGCATCAACAGAAAGTAAACTCTCGGACACTTGCTGCCCTCTGAGTGGGCGTGGAAACTTCAGGCTCCCAGGCCATCTTCTGAAGGTCACTGCAAAGCAGGCAGACTCTGGAATGGGGGACTGGTCAGGTGGCTGAGGGAGGACCCCAGGGCTCCTGGAGGGACCACATCAAGTCAGCGACATGATTCTGAAATGAAACAGTACTGGTCCTAAAAAGATTTTATAGTGTTGGAGAAGCAAACCAAAAAATAAAATGTTCAGTGTTTTTGGTATTTAGAAATACTGCTGATAAACAAGAATTAAGCTAAGTTGATTACACAAAAGTTAAGCCTGCAACCAGTGGTTTACAAATGGATATAGCTGGCCTGTGGCAAATTCAGTTTCATAGTTGCTAACACTTGTCCTCAGCATCACCCAAACATATTTTCCTTTTAAAAAAATTTTCTCCTTAAATGTATATGGATAAGAGCCATTTTGGAGCTGTACATGTACAACCCATATGGCTAAAGGCTGCTAAATGCCTGGAAGATGTTCCTGAGAAGTTCTGCAGTTAGTTTTATATGCACTGCTCTCGGTGTTATTTTTGTAAATGTAAAATTAAGGAAGAGTAAATCGAAAGACATAAAAGGTAATAACTACCCCTTAATTACTATGCTATAAATGAATTTGAGCCTTTGCGATTAGATACCAAGCTATTTCAGGTAGCTCATGGGCTGTGATGAAAGAAAAAATGTAAAGATGTTCTGGGATATTCAGGCTTTTTTTTTTTTTGAAAATGCTATTCAGATGGAAATTTCATCCAACTGGCTAAGCACCCATCTGCTGGGCAGATAATAATTCTAATTATATGCAACCACAGATTTCCATTGTAAGACTTAAAGTTATTTATCAGTCTATATGTGTTGGCTTCTGTCCTGGTTACATTAAAACACTGCAATGAAAAAGACACCTTAATAAAAGCTCAATGATATTTGCACTCATGCCGAATAATTCTCTTAAGACAGTAAAGTTTTTAAGGAAACACATTTTAGGAATTGGTGTGAGGACTTTTACCTTTCTCTATACATGTGAAACAGGGTAAGCTAAGAATGACCTTATCATATGCAAAAATAATAGCACTTATTTTTAGAATAATGAAGCTAAATTATGGAGAAGAAATGTCTCTTCTGGAATATTTAAAATATTACATTGAAATTCATTTACCCTATACAATTTTCTCTCATAGTTTTAAAATACAGTAGCACTTGAATTCAGGGTTAGTCGCTGTTAATGTACATGTTTGTAACTATTAAAAAACAAAAGTTTTCTTACGAAAATGAGTAGCAAGACAGTTTGAGCATTCATGATATACTATCTGTGTGCAAAAAAAAAGATGGACTGCATTGATCCCTCTGGCATTTCTCTTCGTTAATACAGTGAATGATGATGTCTGGGAAAATCAACCTATACTCAACCTGTAATGCTTATTTCATTTCAGAGCCAACAAACTCGATTTCATGTTTGGCTCACCTGGACAATATAATAGAAACCATAGCTGGTTAATGGTGCCATATCATCCATTAACTAAAATTTCAACAGCTTTTTAAGATAAAATGTGCAGGCCTCCACCCCATCCAATTTACCTAAAGTTGTGAAAGTAGAGTGGGTAATAAAAGGAGCAATTAGATCAACGACCTGAACAATGCCATTAGGCTCGCTGTAGAGTGTTTTTGCCATGTTTCTCATTTCCATATAAAGATGGATCTAAAAGCAGCATCACCAAGTAATATGAGAGATTATGTATGCAAATAATTAAGTAGGCAATAAGTGGGCTCACTTCCTAGTAGGATATCACAGAAAGCAAACAAGCTAGACCTGGAGGTGAAACTTCTCCAAGCAGCTCTTGAGCTTAGCGGAAAGCAGATTAATTTACCCTCTTGAAATTACAAATACTTAATTCTTTTATGCGGCACTTCTCTCTAAATGCACTTTGCAAAATACCACAGCAGGCAAGTGATTGAGTTTCAAACATTTTACTCCTTCAGAGATGTTCTAATTTTTAGCAACATTAAGGTGATGTAAATTATTCCGTAAGTTTATTGATTTATTCCCTTTTAAAGCAATTTTTTCTGTGCTAATCATTTCATGCAATTATCATTCCCTCTGTGATTCTAAAACTTTGGTGCCTTCACTGAGTGAAATAGTAGGCTGGAACAGTTTAAAGGGAAGGATACTACTGATAAATATTTTAAAGTAAGGATAAGGTCTATCAGGTAATTTTAATATATATAATCAGCCATAATAATTTCTAATTAATACTTGGTAGTAGGCCCACTAAAAATTGTAGATATTTAAACATTTTGACCTACAAAAATGACAATTTCCTATGAATCAATACAAGTCTTATTGTACACATTCTCTAATCAAGACGAAGGAAACTAAACATTCCAGACTTGCTGTTACTATGTTTCTTACTGTTCTGGAAAGTTTAGAATATATAGTAATTTCCATTATTATAATTAATATTAGCAATGCTTTATGGAGTACTACGCTGTGCCAGATACTGCTAAGAGCTTTAAATTAAACATCTAATTTTATTTTTAAATATTCATACTGAAAAAAGCACCTCTGTAATATTTTGAACAATAAAAAAATTTTTAAACTTAAAAAAAATAAATAAAACATAATACATAATACATAATACATAATACATAATATGTCAAGGGAAACCAGTATATTGAAATCTAGTTATCAAAGTATTTTATTACGCTATAATAAATACTTGACTAATGCATAAAATAACAAGACCTTGTGGTAGGTCTAATAACAACCCTAATTCCAAGTAGTGATAAGTATAAATATTATGGAATATAAATAATAAAATTGAGGATATCTGAAACAACAGTGAAATGATATGAAAATACTCATGACTTTTATGGGTAATAAAGTCCTAAATATTATTAAAACAAAAAAAATCCATGCTGAGAGATTAAAGATACAACTGGGCAGTAATCAGACTATATGTGCAATAGAACCCTAACCCACAAACTCTGCAACAACCAGCCCAGGGAACCAAGTAACTTCTGTAGCAATTGGCTCAGAATGATGATTTGGACAATGAATACTAGTGTCCCTACATTTTGCCTGTCTTCTAACTCAGGACCAATTAAAGGCAAAGAATCTCCCCTAACCAACCACATAAAGTGCCTTACATCCAGCTTCCCCTGCCAAAGCTCCCCATCAGAGCACCCCTGAAGCCTTCCCTTTTTGCACTATAAAGCTTCTCCACCTCCGGACATGCTTTCTCAAAGGCAGGAAAGGGTGGCTGACACCCTTCTGTAGAAAGCTCTGAATAAATACCTGCTATATGCTGTCACTTGGGTGTTTTTCTTAACAGGAAATAACTTACTCTAAGAACAAATTAGCTCTGCAGTGTCATTTTGACTTCTAGACTAGGGTTGTCATTGGAGGGGAAGGAGGCAATGTATCAGAAGTTTTTGGCTGTTTTTTATAATCCCATTGTCCCACACTGGTGGGCCCTGGTGGGAGCCATGTGGTGTTGCTCGCCTAAAATTAAGGCCTCTTCAGAAGCTCTGTGGTCATGCACATATATACGTATAAGTATATATAATAAATATGTGTATATATTTATACTAAACATATGTAGTGTATATATATAATATATACATATTACTATATATATTTATGTGTGCTTTATATATATATAGTAAAATATATATATATATATTACTATATATATTTATGTAGTGTAAGTATATTCTATGCAATATTTGGAACATACCTATACTAAAATAAGCATTAATTATTTATCTGAAGTTAAAATTTAACCCAGGGTTCTTATTTGTCTTTGTTTTTGTTTTTTAGCTAAATCCATAACGTTATTCCTATGTGTGGCTCTGTGAAAGGCAGTGCCCACAGCTGCCCAGATTTCTGACAAACACCCTATTTTTCCCAGTGTGTACAATCTTCCCAGGGGGGTGCACACATACCACAGGTGTGCAGGCCTCATGTGAGGAGGGGTTACAGAGTTTCGCATGACCCTGGAATCTAGCCCTTTCCGCAAGCAATGGCAGGTCTCCTCTCCTCAGACTTTTATTGCACTCAAGCTCTGGAGTCTGGTGTTCTTCCCTTTACTCCAGCACCCATCATGGTGCCTAGTTTTATAGAGATGTCTGTCTATGCCTAATCCCCAAACAGAGATCACTTTCAACTTCTTTTCCATTGAGCTCTTAGACCATACTTATGTGTCCTTATTTTAAGTACACCTATGAAATTTGCAACAAAGATAATCTCTGGAAAAAATACTGCTTAACTTCAACAAATGGCTTTAATTATAGTTCTGATCTGGTTGGAAAGACAAGACATACCAAAAAAGGAAAGGAGTTGATTGTGGTTGGTTTCCATAGTCAAGGATTTCTTAGTTGCCAGGGCAATAGAATAAGTGGCAATGTAAATTGATACAAAATAGAAAATATTTGAGCATAGTTTTGTGTGTGTGTGTGTGTGTGTGTGTGTGTGTGTGTAAGTGGGGTGAGGTCATGCAGAATTTTGGATATTAAAGAATAAATAATAGGCTATTTTATCTAAGAATAATAGGTTTTGTGTGTGTGTTTTTATATGTCTTTATTAACTTCAGAAAGAGGAAGAGAGAGGGAGAGAGAGATAGAAAAATGTCAATGATTAAAGATAATCATAGATTGGCTGCCTCCTGCAAGTCCCCCACTAGAGGTCAAGGCTGCAACCCAGGCATGTGCCCTGACCAGGAATCAAACCACGATCTCCTGGATCCTAGGTCGATGCTCAACCCTTGAGCCATACCTGGGTGGGTGGTTATTTTTTGATTAATTTTAGAGAGACAGGAAAGGAGAGTGAGAGAGAGAGAGTAAGAGAGAAACATCAATACAAGAAAGAAACACTCATTGATTACCTCCTGCATGTGTTCTGACTGGAGATCAAACCCAAAACCCAGGCATGTGCCCTGACCAGGAATGGAACGGAGATCTCCTGGATTATAGGTTGATGCTCAACCTCTTAGCCACGCCAGCCGAGCAATAGGTTTTGTTGTGAAGTCTGAACACAGCTTAACCATCTAGATCATGGTCGTCACTGAGTACTTTGATAGAGAGTTTTGTACTTAATTTTGATTATAGAGTTTAATTGCACATTTGAGGTAACAGGGGGACAGGTGCACTAAGATAACACTTTAAGCAGCTTATTCAGACAGAATAAATTCCAGACAAGGAGACGACTGAAGTTATTAGAATGATATAGAATGGAGGTGATGATTGCCAAACGTAGTAGAAGGTAATGATATATAAAGAGAAAGTAAAAGTTGACATCTTGGAGTCTGCTTAACTTAAAGAATAATGACATTACATTTAGGATTTAGAGACACTGAAAAAGAACCCACTTTTTCTAGAAAGATAACTTTTTAAAAGCACACTGAACCGATGAAGTTTCAAGAGTGAACCATCTGAGCTGAATCATCTGAGCTGTCCTATAGACAGGAGAGGGCATGGAGAGAGTGGGAAAGAGATCAGGTTTGAAGTTAAAAAATTATAGGTGACTGTTAAATTTTTTTTTATTAGCGTGACTTATTCCTGCAAAAGGGTAGAGAAATGATGCTAAAAGACTATATATATATCCTTGGAATAGCTCACGCAAAATGGTGGGCAAAGAAGGAGAATCAATAGAATTAATTAAATGACACAGAGATGATGTGGTCAGGGCTGGGGGGTGTGAACAGTGAAAAATTGCCTAACTGCAGCACACACAAGGGCGGTCTCAGGTCCGGCAGGTGTTACAGGTGGTATGGGCACACTGAGCAATAGGCCTGGCAGCCCGGGAATAACTTTCAAGGCCAAAGCTGGAAGCCAAGGACCAGGACCCAGAGGGACAGCGGCAGGAGCCAACATGCGACAGAAGAGGGCTCTGCATGCCGGGGAGGCTGGCTTGCCCTTGATGGATGCACACTTTTGACCCTCTGGTCTAAGCGCCAGGACAGGAACTGCTGGTATTCAGGCAGCAAACTTTGTTGTAAATTATTACAAAATAGAGTCTACATATAGTCCTTGCAATAAAGCATATTAGAAAGACATCAGAATTCAAATTCTTTACAATCTCTGATTCTGAAAACTGTGACATTGCAAAGCAAATACCTTCAGATTTAGAAATACACCTTCGATTTAAAGATTTGCCACATTTAATAGGGAAAAACATATTTTCATATGAAACTTCAGATGAACAAATTATTGAAAACAAATTTTTAAATTAATTTTTTTCTTGTACCTAAAGATACAGTGATACAATAAATAAATAGTTCTTTTGAACCATATAACAATATTGAAGTCAATTTTGCTTTCTTGTACAACCTCCACAAGACACAAGAAATAGCAAGGGAAACATTTAAAAAAGCCATTGTATAAATTTCATTTAAAATTAAATACATACTTACATGAAACTAATTTGTATGATGCATTTAATCATTTTTATAAAAATAGTTCTGCTTGAATTAATACTAGATGTATTAAATTTGTATTTTGGAATAATTTATCAGAAATTGTGACAATGTTGTAACAGTCTACAAAATAAGCTTAATAGCTCCTGGAACAGTTACATCAACAGAAAAGATCTTTCTCAAATTAAAAAAAAAAAAAAAAAGTATTAAACATTATTTAATACATTGAGGTTTAACTTCTAAATACTGAAATCTTGCATTTTCCAAGAGAAACTGATATCATTTTTAATCATATCAATTGAAAATGAACTTGCTAAAAGTGTACATTTTAATGACCTAACAAATGAATTTGCTAAAATGTGAGTCAGAAAAATCCTATGATAAATCAAGACATCACATTAACAAAGCATTATTATTTTTTTGTAGTACAAATATGAGCCAAATGTAATCTTTTGTAATTTTTTTGGTGGTTGCTAATCCTCACCTGAGGATATTTTTTCCATTGATTGTTAGAGAAAGTGGAAGGGAGGCAGGGAGGGAGGGGAAAGGAGAGAGAAAAGCATTGATGTGTGCATGGGAGAGAGACGAAGCAATTGGACTGGTTGCCTCTGGCAGGCTCCCCAACAGAGGAGGACCCTTGGATGAGGCGGATGCTCTAACCACAGGACCACACCAGCCAGGGCTACTTTTTTGAAGATTTACATTATTGCTCATGCATCATTGTTACTCCTAATATGTTTGATAACTAGTTCAATATTTTAAGAAACAAAGTCTTGTATTTCAGTATCTCTCATGACATCTTTTCCCCTTTTTAACAAAAGACCCCTAACTTTCATTTTGCACTGGGCCTTGTGAATTATATAACCAACCTTGAATGCAGAAAAAGGGGAATAATCTCAGAAAATCAGGTGACTGCCCTGTCACAGAAGCCAAAATGAAGGTTTTATTGTTATTCAGGTACCTGTATGGTGAAGCAAACTATTCAGGAGAAAATTGCCTTTGAAAAGGTCGTGAGGAGCTCACCCTGGAGGAGGGGGCATGCCATACCACACAAAGTCACGGGGCACCAAGGTGGGTCTGAGACAGAGGAGGTGAGGGGGAGCGTGGCCAAGAGCCTAATATTGTTTCTGTGGGATGAAGCAGGTTTGGCAAGGTACGCAGGTTTAGGATTTGCTAGCTTTAATAATTTCAGGGGACTCTGGGGTTTCCAGCTGCCCCTAGTTGTCTGACACCTGGCCCTGAGGTGACTAGAGCAGGGGAGCAGTGGCCTGGAATGGCAGCTGACCTGAAAAAGTAACCTGGAAATGAGGCTGTGGGGGGGGAAGGGGGTCTGGATTGATTAGTTTGCATATGAAAGGCTTGCTCCTTCCTGGGGAGTCATTTATTATCTTTAGGAATTGCTTTCCCTGGGAAGGGCTGTCCCTCCAGTCCCCAAGGCTTGAGATGTCAAAATATCAGAAGCACATGATTAATGCAGGGGATCAGTGCATAGTGACCAGCGTTAAGGGATATCAAGGAGATGCAGATCTTTAATGGATGTGGGAGTCAGGCAATGCTGGACTACCCTTTGAAAGGACAGTGTCTACAGTCCCTTAGGTGAAGAGAAAGGCAAACTTCAGACTGTCCAAGCATGAACATATCAATTGTTTATTTAACCAAAATGTATCATATACTGTGCAGATATGTTAAAAAAAAAAGTACAAGTAAACAAGTAATGAGGATTGGGAGCAGATAGGTGTATAACCTTGTGGGGGCTAAAAAAATATTATACTTTTTCCCCTACCTTCTAATTTCTTCTGGCTTAGCTAATAATCAAATTAATAGATAGATTAACAGGAGAAAAAAAAATTTAATACATGCATATGGGAAATTCATGTTAAGTATGAAAATTCTCTGAAAATTCTAAGGACAATGAGGCAGCATTGGGTATGTAAGACATTTTTGGAAAAAAGAGAAAGGAAGGGGAATGGGGTATTCCATTTTAGAAGTGATAACGGGCAGTTTGCAAGTAGTTGAGGAAGATGGAATACATGAACATACATGGCAGTGAAATCTTTGCTAGGCAACTCAGAAACAATGGGATAGGGAGGGTATTTGGCTAACAGACCCCCTCTGAAGCCCTGTTATTAATGGTAACACATAATCAATCATATATTTTCAAAATATTGTTCTGAAAAATGTGTGGGAAATAAATTTTTAAAAGGAAAACTTGTGTTAGAAGCTATTGAAAAATGAAAGACCTGCACACATTTGAAAGGAGAGAAAGATACATTCACTGATTGAAAAAAGTACTGATTGAGCAACTACCATATGACAGAACTGTTTGTGTTTCCCACATATACACAGACAAAGGCAAATATAAGTCTGTTCTTATAAGACTTACATTATCGTAGCAACAGTATAAAACACGAGCAAAAGCAATGTCAGGTCATTTCCATGCTACAAAGAAAAATGAAGAACTGTTAAATTCTCAGAGAAATCTCTCTCAATCAGGACAACTTTAACGTTTTTAATCATTAGTTGAGGATATGTCTGTTGATTTCAGAGAGAGAGGGAGAGAGAGAAACATCATTTGCCTCCCATTGGTCCCCCACCAGGGATCAAACCTGCAACCTAGGTATGTGCCCTGACCAGGAATGAAACCCACAGTCTCGGTGCATGGGGCAATGCTCCAACCAGCTGAGCCACACGATAGGGCAACTTTAACATTTTTAAAAATGCTTTAGTGGGCTTTTGAGTTATCATGAGCATTAGAAAACCATGTGATGTCAGAATCCCAAGCAGATCTACTGGCTAAGAAAACAATAGCACTGAAGGGACATGCGCTGCTTTCAGGTGCTCTAGAGCCTGGTCTTAAACAGAGGAAGAGAACTGGGGCTAGAAGACCAACTGGACCACTTTTAGAAAGTTTAGCTTATCTGCTCCATGGTATTGCTGCCTTGGCATGCACTTTATTTATTCGAACAACCTGCTGGGGGCCTTAAACTGGCACTAACCCCCTCAAGCAAGCCCATACCCTAGATAACATGCCCCAGAATTATGAAGAAATGTAAGTTCCTGATGTGACTTCCCCACCAGCCCTTGTGATGAAGGGTCTCCCCTGCCTTCTAGGACCCTCCCCTTATATGCGCATTAGATAAAACCCCTGTGGAGCTTAAGAAAACTTTGGCCTGTTTAGTTTGAATTGACCAATCCGGTCTTGGTCTAGGAACCCCAAAATACTTCCCCCAGGCATCCAAACAAACCGAGGCTCAGAGTGGCCACTGAAGCCTCACTGTTAAAATGGAAATACCTTCAGGAAAGAGTTAAGTCTTATGTCAAAGGCCTTTTCAGATTACAGAAGAAAGTGGCTTCCCTCATGTTCAACCTCTAGTCCACTGACATTAAGGTAGAGTTAGTGGCACCCCCGCTGTGGGCCCCTCTAACAGTTTTGAGAGCCCTTTGGGACCAACTGTCCAAACTGAGAAAGGAGTTGCTCTGTACTGATGGAAGTGTCCCCATTGTATGCAACGCAGCCCTCCAGGAAGCCGAAGCATGTCATCCTGCTAGCGATGTACACCCGATTGAGAAGGGCTTTCCGGGCTCATCCCAACTGATGGGGTTGGTGGCAGTGTGCCTGCACCTACAACATGCCCCAGAAATGAGACTCCCAAAGGCATACATCTTCATGGCCTCCTGGGCGGTAGCCAGTGGGCTCACAGCCTTGTCTGGATAATGGCAAAATGATAATTTCGTAATTCAGGGGAAGCCTCTCCGGAAATCTCCATTTGGAACAAGATAGCCAACTCATACATGCCAATCATGATCACTCATGTCTCTGCACACATACCAACAAACCTCAAAAGCACAGTATCATATTGTGGCCTCCTTGTCCAAAGCGCACGCCTGTTCCAAGGCTCCACATAAGCCCGCTCTAGAATACCAGGCACAGCCTCCAAGACTACTATTTCTCCAGAGATGCCAGACCTACTAGCCAGCCATAGGCAAATGACAGCATATCCCTCACCTGAGCTCTAGCCAAAGTGGTAAATAACCTAGAAGGCTTCTAGTTGGGGATTTGTGCCCCAGGGAGACAGATCCTACCAGCATGGCAAATTGTATAGGGCCGCTGCTGCCCTCTGCTGGATCTATTAGGTACGCAACTACCGACGTGGATTCCTTCACTGGGCACCTGCTATGGGCTTCTCCCGCCAGAACCATGCTTCCCATTATGTAATCTCCTTCTAAACCAGGTACGCGCTTATCCACTTTGGCCCACCAGACAGTATAGATTCAGATCAAGGTACCCAGTTCACTTCCTAAATTATTTCGTTTTGAGCTGTAGGTCATGGAATTTTGTAGAATTTCCATTTGGCTTATTGGCCCCAAGTCTCCTTCACTGTAAAGAGCCAGAATGGCCTAAGCAAAGACACACTCCTCAAGCTTTCAAACAATAAGTGGTCTACCAAATGGACAGAAATTTTACCCCAGGCTGTAATACTGCTTTATTCCCAGCCCTCAGGTTTCCACCCTGCACTCTCGGCGCCCCTTCCACACACACACACACACACACACACACACACACACAGCAACCACCAGGCTTTTCCTAAAACTTACCTGTTAGTACTTACAGAGAACTCCCACTCCTTTGACTTTAGAGAGGATGCCATTCACAGCTTACTAGATAAATGCTCCTTTTACCGTTTTGATTTTTCTATCATCTCACATTTTCCACACATTGCCAACCCAACTGAAGGCTGACTGTCTAACAGAGATCAAGGTACTCTTATAATAGAGAACCCAAGGGCACGAACCCTACTAAATAGCTTAGAGATGATTATGTAGATTTTATTGATCAAAAAATACCAGCCACTAAGCTAAGGCCATCAGCTTTGCCTCACTGTTCATGTAACAAAGGCTAGCTAATTAAACCAAATTTATCAAAAATTTTGTGGGAGATTGAAATTATAGTTCCAGGATCCATTAGTAGAACTGCTGGGTCTCAGGGAGAGGAAAAGAGACCCACTATCTAGTGCAAGGGTGGGGAACGTCCGGCCCACAGGCCGTATGTAGCCTGGAAAAACATTTGGCCTGGCCCTGCCAAGGCCTCACCAAAGAGAAGCAGATCCAGCTATCACTTTAAAGGTGAGTTAATTAAATGTTTAACCAAATATAGCAGGCTCATTTTTAAGTTGATAATTTAGTATGACTCAAGAATGATATTATAAATATCCAAATGGCTCTTGGCAAAACAAAGGTTCCCAACCTCTGGTGGATGCCAGTCACAATAGAAAATGAAATCCAGACAGAAACCCCAGGTTCTATCCCTGCTATTAGCATACACAGGCTATCTTTGGTCAGTATTCAGATTGCTTTCCCAAGGAGGCCCCACAAGCTAGTCAAAGGCAAATATTCTCCTTTGTTGTAGCTATTACTCGTATTGTGTGCAATCTTGATAATAAGACTGCTAGTTACCCCTCTGGCCTAACCCTGTTCCAGAAGATGTGCTGGAACAAAATCAGCCAAGTGCACAACTGTACTGGATAACTAAGTACCGAGGATTGGCAGGCCCTGCTAGAAGGACTTCTGCCAGCATGTTACAAGGCATGGATTCTGGCCCAGGGATAACCTCCCTCTACATTAAATGGTACTAACAGAAGAGATGCTTTAACAATTACTCCCTCCTTATTGTCATGCCTCAAATTACATTCCAAACAGAATGACCCTCCCAGATTTACCAAATCAGACCATCTGGCTGGCAGGTTTGTGCTCTAATAATCTTCCTATAGTTTTAGTGTAGGTGACCCCTGAATTGTAAAGTTACCATCCACAAAAATGTTCCTATATTAGCCTATCAATGTCCTCAGAATCTATATGCATTGTTGATGGGGTCACTGCAAAGTTTGGTCGTGGACATTCCAAGCTCTTTTGCAGGGCATATCCCCAACGATCTGAAGGAGCTCACTGACATCTACTCAGCTAGCAGTGGAGCCCATACTTGTAGTTCCACCCTGAGCAGTCCTCTAACACATATACTCATAACAATACCAGGCAGCCATTCTTACCCTGCACAGGTATCAAAATGGAAAGGCCACCAGAGCTGGCTTCTACCACCCCCAAGCACACCAATACCTCAAACATCACCCCAGCCCAAGAGCCTTCTACTGGAGATGACTGAGCCTCAGACAGTGACACCATAACCCAAGAGAACAACGAAGAAGACAGTGTCCCCCAACCTCCCTGGGCATTGGAATCCCTCCCCTCAGATCACCTCCATGCTAGGAGGGAGATGATTGTGGTAACCGTCAGCCTGGAAGCTGAGTTGCAAAATGCCTCTAGCTGATAGACCATGAGGGCCCTGTAGAGTAGTGTTTATCTGAAATAGCTAAATATTTGTCTCATGCACCATGCCTCTCTTAAAATGCTTGCAAAACCATGAACAGCATAAGAGGCATATTAGACACAGATGAAAGAAAATTAGTGAACTGGTAGATCTGAATAAATTAACCTGAATGCAGCTCAAATAGAGAGGGCAAATAAAAAAAAAGACTAAGAGGCTTTGAAGGAAAGAAAAAAGCCTGCATATATCAAATTGAGTTTGGTATACAATAGATATTCAATAAGTAGTTGGTGAGTACCTAAATAAAGGAGCAGAGAGGATGGCAAGAAGCATTAATAAAAATAATAATGGCCCAGATTTGTACTAGGATAAAAGACACAGATTTTCTGATTCCAGAGCCTAATTTATTCTAAGTATACGAGAAAAGAAACCAAAATAGCAAAATCATTAATAAGAATTTTTATGACCTCAATAGAAATAGATTTCTTAAATATATTATAAAACAACATAAGGGAAAATAGTAACAATTTTAATTGTATTATAAATCAGCCCATATGACTGTGTTCTTCAACAGATGATGTAAAGATATTGAAAAGACTAGCCTCCAAATTGAAAAATATTTGCACACATAAAACTGACAAAGTGGTATCCATGACATATAAAGAATACTTATTAATTAACAAGAAAAATATATCTAAATAGAAAAATGGCTCAAACAGAGAACAGGATTTTCTTAGAAGCAAAAATAAACAAATAAGATGATCGACTTAAATAGTATTGAGAGAGAAAAACTAAAAATAAATTAAAATATGATTTTACACCCATGAGATTAGTAATATAAGTTTGACAACATAAGGAATTACTGAGGATGCAATGCAATGAAAATGATTACACGCTGATGGTGAAAACACAGTCCAGCAACCTTTCTTGAGGAGCAGATTCTTGAAAACTCTTGAATATATGAACCAGCAGACATGTATAAGAATGTTTTCATCAGTATTGTTTATAGTACAAAGATCCAGAAACCACTCAAACCTCTAGTCAGTTTAGAATAAATAAATGATGCTGTACTTACCCCTGGGAACATTTTTTCCTAGGTTTTTTATACTTCTGCATCTCTTAGGAGGGAGGCACTGACTACTCTGTTCCAGACTATCTTTTCATGAATGTTTGTGTAAACAGAAACCTTGGGATGTATAGCATTTTCCTCTGGAACAAAGGGCAGGTTTGCTTATAAGTGCAGAAGAGAGAGATAGGGCCTCCATCTAGAGCAAAAGACAGGCCTGCTCACTGTCCAGAAAAATATCTCCCTGTGCAGTTAAGAGCAAGAATACTATTCACTCATCATAAAATATGTGTTTCCTAATCATAAGGCTTCTTCCCTGTAAGCCTTCCATTGTGAATACAGGTGTCACCTGGCATTCTCCTTGTCACCCTGTGGAAACTGGGACTTGCGGTACTTGGCAAAAATGTTGATGCTCCTGTTGCTTATTTTGCATGAGTATTAAACTTTGTCTTTGACCAAGAGTTTCTTATCCTCTAGTGGCATTTATGAAACTGTGACAGGCCAACCGGTAAAAGTAGCATAAAATCTCAGACCTTTCAGAATTCTTGGTTAAATACTAGAACTGAATTATGCACCAACATGGGTGAAAACACTTTATTGTGACAAAAAACATAGGTTTTATAAAAGTTGCCTGGACGGGCATGGCTCAGTGGTTGAGCATTGACCTAGGATCCAGGAGATCGCAGTTGGATAAAAGTGTCATTCCTTTCATAGAAAATGGAATAAGTAAAATATCATTCATTTTACATACATATGGGGTAAACCTAAAAAAAAGGCAAGGAACTATAATCAGAATAGTAGGTACCGGGAAGTGGATGTGATATAGAGTAGGTGCAGCCTGTGAGGGGCACATAGGTACTTTACAGGTGCTTGTAAAATTCTGTCTCTTCTGTTGGGTAGTAGGTTTGTTGTTGGGTGGTAGGTATATGGGTTTTCATTTTATTTGTTTCTTTAAACACTACATATATATTTTTTAATTATTTGATATAGTTCACATTTAAAAATACAAAAAGGACAGAGGAAAGGAAATAGGGCAAAGAGGAAGGACAGCAGTGGAGCTTAGATTGGGACAATGTCCTCCCTGATAAGGTGACATTCATCATGTAACTTAAGGAATTTGGGGGAAAGTCCCCACGGCTTTCTGGAGGAAGTGGTATTCCAGGCAAAGAAAGAACAGTTGAAATGGTCCTCAGTTGGGACAGGTTTTGTGTATTTGAGGGACACCAAGGAGGACAGCACGGCTGGAGTAGGATGGGCAATGAGGAGAGAGATGAAAGATGAGTTTGTAGGGATGGTGGAGGCACAGATCTTAAAGGATCTGATGGGTCAGTGACATTTATGGGAATGATAACACTGGATTTTGAAATACTTTCCCTGGCTATGGTGTGGAGAATAGACTGTCTGGAGTCAAGAACAGAGGGAGAGAGACCATTTCAGAAATCACTGCAGTATTTCAGGCAACGCTATTAGTAGCGCGGACTAAGGAAATTGAGGAGGAGATAGTAAAAAGAGGTCAGGTAGAGCCAAGGGGATTTTCTGATCATTTCGATTCAGGCAGTTAATGAAAGGGGGGAATCAAGGATGCAAATTCAGAAGAAGTACACAGCCCAATCAGTTTGAAAGTTAGTACATTTAGAAAAGGTATTTCTGGCCTCTTCATGACAATCACATCAGTGAATTTGCTTTATTGATATTCTCATAATAAATCAAGACCCTTAGATATTCTTACTACCAGTTCCCCAGTCTATAGTTTTTGTTGGGGTGCTGGTGGTCTGTTAGCTCATTCATTGAAAGCAAACTCTCTGGACACTATTTGATCACCTTCACATTATGAGTACTTGGCTGAAACAACTTACACCGCTTAGCCAAATTTTCTTAAGAAATAAAAGAAATCAAATTACTTCTGGAAAGTTTGTGAGTTTAATGAAAAATCTCATGCATTTCTGATACATTCTCAAATGTGAATAGTGTTAAACAGCCTCCAAAGAAATTGGTATGAACTCCGCAGGACAATCTGACCTCCTTCCTTCAAGCTCCCAGGTTAGCTAAAGTTCAGTAAACTAACTGGATGACCTAAGGGCGCCTCTGCTTCCCTCCTGTACCCACATCACCTTAGGCTTTTCTTTGTTTACTTTTTCTCTTCTTTTTTTTTTCTTGTTTCTGTCTTCATACTTTAGCAATCATCAAATGTCAGAGAGGTTAAGAAGTGTCAGAATTTTGGGCAAATGCAGTTAAGTGTTGACACAAGCTATGGCTGTCTCAAATAAATTCTGACCTTCATAGATCCGAAATATATTTGAGACAGGGGCCTAAGCTGGAAATATGGGTAGACAAATACTCAGTGACTGTCAGTCATGTAACATAGGTCAGGAAACCTAAGTGAGACAAAACAGGTAAGTAAACAAAGTAGGGCCCAAGCAGAGGTCATGTCTGAATTGCTTCACCTTAGAGCCATCGCCCAACACAAGGTCAACACTCAAACAAAAATCCTTAGAATTCTTTTTGGTTTCCAGTAATACTGTAAATTTGTATAAAAGTATGAAGTAATGATGACCACATTGTTAAAACCCCTGCAACTTGCTGAAAGCACAGTCAGATATGAAAAATCCATTGCAGGAGTAACACACAAAAGGTCTCCCACATTTATGTATTGAAATGTACCGTGAACCTTTTGCAGTCATTTTAGCTTTGTGTCTATTTGGGGGGATTTATTAATGGTATCACAGATGTCCTCAAAGTTCTTTTACTCCATGGTAAAAATTGTGATCATATATATAGTTTTTTAAAGTACGTATCTAAAAACCTAAGAATGTTATATTGAACATTTTTCTTGCTTTGCTTTAACATTTTGAAAATTAAGAGCCTAATTTCATTGTTATTTAATAACAAGTGAAAGATCCTAATGATATTAATCTTCATGTGTTTAATCTTGTCTTTACTAATATACAATACATATTATTCTTCATCTATATATTTTTAGCATTATAATTATATACATTTTTGAACTATGACTTTTCCAAATTCTTTCTAGAATAACTTAAAAATAACGTAGGAAATCATTGCTTAAAATGTATTACAGGTATATTTTATAGTCTACCAATAAGATATAATCACCTATACCTCTCATTCTTTTAACACATAAGCACTGAGTGCTTTTTCCTTCAAAGACACAGGGTATTCATTTGTATAAATAATTGATGATATGTAACTTCCAACTGTGAGTCTAATTTCTGAATTTTTCCATCTTAAATAACCAAAAAGTACAATAATAGCTCCAACTTTAGTGCTCACTGTTTTCTCCGAATAACTCTCTTTCTGCCCCACTCTGACTCTGCTCTCACCATAAATCTCATTTGTTAAGTGGATTTCCATCCAGATCAAGTGTCCTAGCACCGAAGCCTTAGACAAGCTTATTTATCCTAATCAATTCCCACAGCATTTCTGCTAATACACCCTGGTCTCTCCAGTATTGTCTATGACTTAGTCATTGTCTTCCTCAAACATCTAGCAAATGCCTTTTCTATTTTAGCATAGACTGGGTTAAAATAACAATGGTAAAAGGAACACATAAAAAGTTAAGAAGATAAAAAAATTTAAGCTCCTCATAATTGGTTGAAGTTTGTGCAGGTGACACACCAAGAATAGCCCAGCAGAGTCTGGGAGAGTTGTGGGGAGTTAACTGATTTTATGCCTCACCAGCACTCTTAATGAAGAAAGGAAAAGAAGAGAAAGAGCTTGAGAGGGGACAACATTTACTTAAGTAAGCTTAAATCAAACACTGCGCTCTGGGCAGGCTGTCCATTTCTGGAGGTTTGATGTGGTCAATAAATTCAGAAGTCAATTCTTACTGATTTTTATTTCCTTCAAAGAGATGTTTTCAGTGAATTGAGGGTATAGGAAGAGTATACAAGACAGTGAGGAATTTGAGGGATAACTGAGCGATGTAGAGAGAGAGAAGAATGTGCCATCATCAAATACATTTTTAAAAATATTCAACCAGATTGACAGAGTAATGATAATAATAATGATATTCATACCTTGGCCTCACATAATTAGCTTTAAAAATAAGAGTTTTGATTTAATGATATTAGTCATTTCCTTTTTCTGAAGTTGAGGGAATGGACTAAAAGTTCATTTTTTAAAATAAAAATGCATAGCAAATATGGTCATCTTTCTAAATATAGCATTTTATACTGTCCATTAAAAATATAACATTAACTACAAAGAAACAATGTTGGCTAAGGCAGGAAAAAGATATAAAGGATTCTATTAACAGATTGCAATTATTTTAACTTTCCTAAAGATTTTACATGTTGACAAAGCAGTAATTATTGAAGCTATGTCTACAAGGTGAAGTACATATCAAGTGGGACCAGTTAGAAAGAAGTTCAGGTGCACACACTGCCAGGCGTTGAATTGCTGCGTATCAGGTAGGTCATGTTGCAACATGGGATCAAATGCACGTTTTCAAAACACAGCTGCCCCTCATTTAGATGCTGAACAGATGCCATCTGCCGCCTGGGTTGCTTTGTCCCTTGCAGTGACATTAATTCTATTCTTCGGTATATTAAATAGGATTTATATAAAGTCATAAATACAAAAGCAAATTTTTATGTTTTCTTGTATGTAAACAGGATGCCCGCTGGCTTCAATTATTTGTACCTTAAATTAATTCAACTGCTGAATTTTTAAGGTATAGAATAGCACAAAAGTTGAAATGATTGCAAAAGAATCTACAAACATTCTAAATTCATTTTAACTGGGGTGGCCATTAAATTCTAACCAACTCAACCCTTGCTTCGCTTTTCTGCCTCTACAGAGTCAGTAGGGTGTAGAGCTTAAAAGCACAATCTCTGGAGACAGATGGCTTGGCTTTAAGTCCTATCTCCCAGAACCACCAGTTAAGTGAAAGTAGCCCTCAGTTTCCTTTTCTGTAAAAATAAGGATAAACAGGGAACCATATTATATTATTCCTATTATTATCTGTATCCGGTAAAGATCGTGAAATACTTGGAGAGATGCCTGGCTAATAATCTAAACAATTTAAGTGTTTGTTATTAGTATTGTTTTCTGCCAAAATTCATATGTATTTGGAATGAAAATAATTATGTGATCAGATTTTTCCACAATCAATTTATAGCATTCATATTTAAGAGTAAAAACTACTGGTCTACCCTGATTTAAAGGAAATATAACTGAAACACACTTGAGAGGGAAGCTTTCATTTCTTTGAGAAAAACCTCAGTATGCATTAAGTAAGCCAGTCTTTATGTAATTTATATAACTGGCTAATAAATATAGAAAATCAAAAGACAGTATGTGTAGATGAATGCAAAACTGCTATTTTCAATATAATAATATACTACTCATTATTTTAATTATACATGAAGGTTTAAGGTTTTAAGTGACTTGAGTTGGGATTATATATTTAGTATTATTTTTTATAAAAAAGATTACATATCCTGAGTAAGGAATTAGTTCATCCAATTATGATTTATTTTGCTTAATATGGTCTTAATGATACAGTACTGTATTTCCCATTTTAAGTTATTGTTTTACATATAACCTACAATGTTACTTAGCTAACATTTTATTTTGAATATATTAAGAAATCACACACATGACTGTAGAGATAGTCCAATAAATGAAATATATTTTACAGAAGTGGTTCTCTGAGAATATCAATTATTTATTTATTGAGAGAGTATTCCAGTTCTCTCATCATGTGTCATAAGCCGCTCTAACTAAGCTGTATCAGATTGCGTGGGTCAGGAGTCCAGGATAAGCTCAGCGGGTGGCCTCAGGTTTGCTCCACAATGTCCGGACTTCAGCTGGGGGCTCAGACAGCTGGCGGCGCCTCGGCTGCCTGGGGCCCGGCATCACCCCAGAGCTCCTGCACTCGGGTGCCTGACGCCTGTGCTGCTCTCATGTGGGGCCAGCTCCGCTGAAACTTTCTCTGCCACCTAAGGACTCTGTGTGACTTGGGTCGCTCAAGGTGTGCCAACGGGATCCTGAGAGGGAGCCTCCTAAGGGGGAATGTCTGGAAAGGCAAGATTCCAAGGGATTAAGGACTTCCCCTGACAGCCTTGGAATCATGGAGTGTCCTTCCCACCACATCCCACCAATAACAAGTGAGTCAGGGGGGCTGCACCAGATCCTAGGGGAAAGGGGCTGGAGCCCACCACTTGGTGAGGGAGCCGCAAAGTCACATGGCACAACCTGTGTGATGGGTGATATGGGTGCAGTCACCTTTGAGCAAAGAGGACCTGCCACAGGGAGCACATGGCACGGAAGGATTACATCAGTTTTTGGTTAAATAATGTACACAAATATGTATGATAGGCACACAAAGATAGCAAGGTTAGTAAATATAAAACAATTCACTCTATCTACAAGTAGAAAACACTTTCAAAACACTTCTCTTAAGAACTCCTCAAAGTTATGCAATTTAAGTTTCATTCATGATTTATTAATTTAAGTAAATGATATCACTAAAACAGAAGATTCTGTAAAGATATTTTAAATATATTAAATGTATCCAAAACTATGGATTAAACTATATTTTATAAATTATTTCAATATGCAATAAATATTATTATATGTAAATTATTTCCAGATCACTCTATTTAAATGAACATAATAGTATCACAGCTCTCTGGAAGCTTAAATTATGTTGTGGGGTAGATTTATAAATAGATTAATATAACACAGAACAAGGAATACTTTAATTAGATGTGCCATGCAAGAACTTTGAGAAGAAAAAAGTAATTAGCAGACAACTATGAAAGAAACTCATGTTACTATAAATGGCTATGGTATCTCAATGTTTTACATTGCCATAAACAAGTTATACACAAAATGTATATTTTGGTATTAGAGATAAATGTATAATATTGAGGTAAAAAGTAAAGATTTTTTTCTTCTTTTTAGGAAGACTAGCAGTGAATGTCTGTTTAGTATGAGATTTGAATAATTTGATATAATAAAGAAAGGAAACTAAAAAATCAGTTTTTGAGCATCTACTCACTAGTTGC
Source organism: Miniopterus natalensis (assembly GCF_054644295.1). Taxonomy (NCBI): domain Eukaryota; kingdom Metazoa; phylum Chordata; class Mammalia; order Chiroptera; family Miniopteridae; genus Miniopterus; species Miniopterus natalensis. The sequence goes on from NC_142081.1 coordinate 146,693,942, forward strand.
TGAGGATATAAAGATGATGTCAGTTAATATTTATGTAGGAGAAATTAAGGGAAGCAATTCGCTATGTTTATCAAGATTAAAAACAAAACACTCATATTTAGCATTGGCCCAACTCCTCCACTTTTGTTTCCTCAGGAAAAAAAAAAAAAAAGTAAAGTATGCATTTTAATTCCTCTCTGTAGCTAATAGCCAAAATTAAGATTCCTGAAAGAGGGAAAAGAACAATGCTACATGAATATTTTTCTTTTTTTTTTTAAGGTTAATATTTTATGTGTCTAAAATACACATATTTTAGAGATGATAATTTCCCAAATCCGTGTTCTGAATATCAACATTTGAGAAACAACATCTACAATCTCAGTGAAATGTTGATATCGCCACTAGTCATCCATCTTTTAAACTGATGTAATCTGACAATTGTTATTTTCCCGTGCTATGGCACAACAAAAATGTGTATTCCAGAAAGAGTCTGGGGTTAAAAACAAAAACAAAAAACACCCTTCTGTCAAAACTTGTTCTAATTCTTCCTAATGGAGGCACTCTAAAAGCAACGGCATATTTTTCTTAATTGTTTTTATGTAATCCATTTATAATCATTAATCTGTTCTGGGTATATTTCACTGGATTTTCTCTTAAAAGTCTCCAATGGCTCTTGCTGTCTAATATGGGTGTTAATGATGGACTGATACAATGTAATGCGGGAAGGACTCTCCCGGTGCTGTCTCATTAACCAGATGACCTCCAGACACTGTCAGTGCGACCCAGCGAGGTGATTGATCACCAGAGAACAGAGGTTAGGAACTCTCCCCCAGGTATTAATGTATAGCATCTTCACTTACCCCCTCTCAGGCTTTTCCAGTAAAAGATTGATTTATTATGCAGCTTCAATGGGGATTTGTCAACTCTTAATCAAGGAACCCTCTATTGCCACAAGTAAATCAATGACACTTTCTGGTAAAATGATTTTTATGGCACATGAAAACATTATTCTGTGTGCAGGTCCTATTTTGTAACATCAAAATACGTTCAGGTATCAGTGAAGCAGAGATGGACCAATGGAAAGAAAAAAAGCAACACGCCTCTTCTTTGAGAGATGCTATTGTAAAATAAAATGCATTTTGTTATTTTCTGGGATGATGAATTCAAAGCCCTGGGACTTGGTAAAAGAAAACACAGAAAGCAGAGGTGAAATGGCCAAGGAAGAAACATACTTTAAAGACAATATTTGAAGTATAGATAAAGAAAATGGTCTGGAAAGAAATTTCAGAGCCTGACTGTTTTTGATTACCTGTCCTGTTTAAATGCCAGAATCCCCAGGGATGAAGCAACTAGCAGGTGCTTTGCTGATTTCTTCACATATATTATGCTTGGATTTCAATGATCAATGGTATATCTTATGGCAATGACCAGGATTTTCATTATTTACCAATCAAATACTAAATAATGTGAATTTAAAAGAATGTAAATAATGTAAACTGAAAAAAAACAAAACAACAAGAAAACTAAGTCTCATTACCAAACAAAACAAATAAGCAAACCAACAAACACCCAAATTTTTTTTCCTGGCTCTTTATGTCTATTTCTTACCTCTGAAAATGATTATTTAAAATAAACAAACTATCTTTTCTGCTCTGGGTTGAAATTTACCCCCCTTTCCCTCTCAAAAAAAGATATGTTGAAGGCCTAATTCTCATTAAGTAAAAATGTAAACTTATTTGGAAATATAGCCTCTGCAGATTTAACCAAGTTAAGATGAGATAATTAGGATGGACCCTAATCTAAACTCACTGGTGTCCCTATAAAAAAAAGAGAGAAAGAGATTGAGACAGACCCAGAAGGAGGGAAGGTTATGTGAGGGTGGCCATGTGATGAGACGCAGAGATGGGACTGATGCAGCTGCAAGCCGGGGGACACCGAGGACTGGTGGTTATCACCAGAAGCTAGGAAGGGGCAAGGGAGGATTCCACCTAGAATTTCAGAGGAAGCTTGGTTCCACCAACACTTCTAGCCTCCAAAACTGTGAGGCACTAAATGTCTGTGCATTAAGCCATCCAGGTTGTGTAACTTTGCTATGCTAGTCCTAGAGAATGGATACCCTCTCCATGCTGTGTGCATAGGCCAGCCATTGCCCAGATTAGGGGGACAGTTGTCATCTGGACTGAAAATATTACTTCCCACGGTCAGAGAAATGGGAGACTCTGTGCACTGAGTTAGAAGTTTCATTCTATGGACAGGACTCTGTATGTGGGAACCAGACGGATGGAACAAACACCATAACTTCCTTCATAAGAGGGGAGTCCTACCTCCATGATGATGGGCATTTTAAGAAGGATAGAGATGACTCTTACTTTTTAGATATGACACAATTTTAAAGATAGCAATCAAATCCAGTAATTTTATGAACTGTTTATTATTTTTAGGAAACAAAAGCAAATTTCATTATTAAATTTGAATATTAAAACAAAGTGTTTCTGATATCCAATCACACAGGCAATAAGGACGGTTTCCTCACAGAGCAAATCAGATTAGTTAAAAAACTGTGAGGTTTGTAAAACTCCAAGGACTACACCAAATTTTATTTGTTTAATATCATGTTTTTGCCTTTAATCCATTTGTTTAAAGAAATTAAGTATGACAAGAAAGCAGGTGGAAAGCTCAATAATATCAGAAACTGATACCCTCATCTCCAAGCTTGTCATTATTTTATAACTAAGGTCTATGCTTCAAGGACAAAACACTGCATATGAACTAGAAAGTACTATTTTAATTGCCAGGAACATTCCATTGTAATGTTCCTTTAAAAAGTCTCACTATCTTAGAAGACTAATTTGTCTTTGAGGAACTGCAAGAGTGTTTGCGAAGGACTTGGAGGTTTCCTTTCCTTAATTGTCTTAAAAGTATATCTGATGACCATGTCAGTTCTCTTGATGAAATAGTATACATTACTCAGAATCTCCTACATATGAATATAGGCAACATTCTATAGTTCCTAATGAGGCTCTAATAACTGCTAAACTTTGTATTTTCAAAATCACTATCTATACAACCTTATGCTTCAGAACTTACAAGTCTTTGGGTATTCAAAGAGTTTGAGCCATTGATTTGTATACCACTATGTGAATATTTAAAGATTCATCAGAATCAGAAATCATGCATAATAGATTTTCTCATGATGCAAATTGAAAATATATTAAAATTAGGTGTTTTCTTTTGGAAAACATAGCCTAATGTGAGGGGGAAAGGATTTTCAAATAACTTACTCCAAATTTATTAAAAATGAGTATTGGTCTTATAACAACATAAACATTTTTGAAATCAATAATTTTAAGGAAATTCTGACTTTAATCGAAGTGGATTTCAGTAGAACTTATTTAAAGTGTGCCAACAATATCCTTAAATAATGCACCCCAATTATAGTTACAGAAAGAAAGAAAGCAATAATATGGACTTAAACTTTTCACCATAAAAGTGAAAAGATTTTGGATGCATATGAAAGAACGTACTAGAAGAAACTCCCTCCCAAACCTAGAGCCCCCCATATGACCTTATTGATTTGCCTTGGGACAATCTCCTTCCATCACAGGGTTTCATTTCATTGCATGGATGTCCTTTGAAGTCAATTAAACTTGGGCATGGCACTCCCAAGATTGCAAGCACTTTTATAGCTGAAGGCAACAGCTATTTGACAGGGTGACATGGAAATCAGACTCCTGATGTGGAGCACTATTTCTACCTTCGAGCATGTGGGAACTATAAAGTAAGGGTAATTATTTGATATTTAAAATTCAGCTGTTTCAGGGCTTTGGAGAATAAATATACAAATTCAGCTGAGCTTTTCTTAACTTTTCCTCAGTTTAGGTTTACAGAGCTTCACTCTCTTTCCAGCTGCCAGTCCTCTCATAAACACTTGGCTTTGCCCACAAGAGTGACTATGTGATAGATCTGAGAACAGATAAAAGCAATTTCAGCAATCATAAATACTGTTAATGCCTAAATGTGGGTCACAGGGGTCCATTTATCAAGATGAGAAATCTTAGTTATTTGAGAAAAACCTGAGTGGTACGTGACTGTTCCCATTTGACAACTTTATAAATCTGATGAGACTAAATTAGTAATTAAGAATAGCCTATGTCACAGCACGGTCATTATTTTGCTTATTTACTATATAAACAACCTTATTCTAGGAAAGAGTATCTTTTTAAGCATTCACTCAGATACACAAAACATAAAATTCACAATTAAATAACAATTAAAAATTAAAAGGCAAACAGTTGTTTTTTAACAAAATATTTATTTATTTGATGTTTTTATTGATTTTAGAGAGAGAGGAAGGGAGAGGGGTAGAGTGATAGAAACATTGATAAAAGACCAGCTGCTTCCTGCACTTCCCCCCCCCCCCACTGGAGATCCAACCCAAAACCCGGGCATGTGCCCTGACAGGGAATCGAACCAGTGACCTCTTGGTTCATGGGTCAACACTCAACCATTGAGCAACACTGGCCGGGTAGCAAACTTAGTTTTTATGTATAAACTTCTCAATGAGAATTAATAGAATAAAATGTAAAGGTCTAAAGGTATTATTTTAAAACTTCCATTGCCCTAAATTTCAAAGAAAAAAATACCTTTGTTTCTATTTATTTATAGAAAATAGTAGTTAGCCATTTTCTTTAACTGTAGGTACTGTCTTTCCATTTCCCTCATGAAATGAAAAATACAGGTAACAAGCTGTATATTCACTTTAGCTAATAGTGTAACTTTGTTGATACTGTTTCTTTTCTCTGAGGCAATGCTCTCAGGCATCCTATATTAAAATTAAGTTTAAAAGCAAATTTAAAAGGTAATTACCTGGAAATCAGGAACCTTAAGAATCTATTAGAGAATAATCCAATAACAAATGTACATATTGTTACGGGAATAGTTGGTTTTTCTCCTTGTTTATAATAAATAAGAAAATACAGTAAAATTCTCAGGAAACTTCACATGCATCACTATGAATTTTAATATTGTATTTTAACTTTAAAATAACTCACAGGAAATAGTTCAGGGTTCTTATTTTTCCCCAACATTGAAAAACCGAACTGATTCATCCAGCCCATCATTTTAGCAGATTTCATATATATTATAAGTGCAATTCATTCCACATCCCAGTTGGAAGAAATAAATAGAATGTTGGTAATTCAAAGTAAATACCTGAGAACATTCAGATGTGATATCAGAAAATACCATTATTTAACGAAAAAAAGAGTTTCATGTACATCGACGCCCTTCCCCTGCTGAGTGCCATTTTCCCACGTTCTCCTGGCAGCTACAGATACACCATCACCTTGTTTTAAGACTATTTTCACAACTTCTTAACTGGTCTCCCTGCTTCTGCTCTTACATCCAAAACCCAGTCTCCACAGGCTGACCATTATAAAACAATTCAGCTCATGCTATTTCCCCGCATGAAACAGTCCAATGGTTTTTCAAACTCATTACCAGCATCCACGACAGAATCTTAGGCATTCTTGGGCCGCTGCTACCAGGCTCACTTATTCCAGAAGCAGGAGCTTCCTTTCTCTTTGTTCAGTTGCCAGGCTCTCTCCTGCTTCAGGGCCTTAGCATTCGCATTGGTTTCCCTGGGTCTTTGTGTGGTCGACTCCTCTTAACATTTAGCTCGCAATCCTTTGCCACTTCCTCACCTTCCTTCACTACCCAAACAAAGTACATTATTTACCCAGTCTGTTCTTTTCATATAACCCTCCTTATCCAGAAATTTTTGCTCTCTGAAATGAACTTATTATTTGGTGCATAAAACAAGAGCAATGACCTTTTCTGTTTTGTGCAGCATTTATTCCCATCTCTTAGGAAAGCATATAAAAAATTTAAATATTCAATATGCACTTGATGTATGAATAAAAGAAAGACAGATAACCTGTTCATATAGAGCTTATTGTTCAGTATCCTAACAACCACAGGAAAGGTCAGAAAAAGTGCTGTGTAAGTCTGCAAAAAGATGTAATCACATCCAGAGAACACTGCATGAAGTACATTCAAGCTTCTAAAAATGTGGTCCTCCAACCTTATGCTATTTATGTTAATAAGGTTCAAGAGTGGAAACAGGTCAGTGTGATACAGTGGAAAGCACCTGCATAGGAGTCTAAGATAAGGGAATTTTTCCTATTCCACTACTTTCTAAGTGTGACAACTTTGGTGACTCTTTTTACTTATTTGACCTCTGTGTTCTTTGCTGTAAATTGGGGGAATAATTTCAGTTCAACCAACCTAAGGAGCTATGAAGGCTAACCTAAGATAATATATGTATGCATAGATGGGTAGATGATGGATGAGCCCCAGAAGGAGAGGCTATGATTTCCACACCCTTTTTGCATTTAATTTATTTCTGATTATAAAAATAATATCTTTTTCTTATTAACAGAAAGTAAAAAGGAAAGTATAGAAAAGTATAAAAAAGTAAAATATGTCATCCAAAATTCTACTATTCAAACAAGTCATACGATTAGGATGTATTCCTTTCTGGTCTTTTCTGCATGCTATTATTATATTTGAGATTATACAGTGTAAGTAGTTTGTATCAATTTTCTTTATTTAACATATATTCTTGTAGCTATTTCAATAGCTGTTTTTTGACAATAATATTAATGGTCAGCATCATTGGTTTATGGGTCTTTACATGCTTATGTGACAGCTGTATCCCAAGCTAAGGGATAAGAGACACATTAAATCAATGCTCACAGCTTAAGAAATGAAGACTCAATCAATTTCCCAAAGAACAGTAACATATATCATATCATCAACACATCAGCATTTGAGAAAAAGGTACCTCTCAGGCCCTGCTCAGACAGCAAATATGTGGCAATGTGATCTGAGTCTGAAATTGTTCAACAAGCCCTCTTTATATTGGCCCAGGGCCTAAAAGTAACCACTTCAATATTTCAATGAGTTATTTTAAATGTTACACACTCAAAAAGTTTGGTCTGCTCACAAGTTTTAACTAAATGTATCATCTTAAGGTTGTCTTGAGGTTTGGTTAAAAAAAGAAGTAACAAAATTGTATTGCCGAAGTAGTATTGGATTTTTAGCAAATCTAAAAACATGCTGGGGAAAAAACCAAGGTAAAAATTGACTTATTTCTCTTGGATGGTTTGATAGTATTTAAGCTGACAAAAATCTTTAGCAAACTCTATGAAAAGTCATTTTGAAATAATGGAGCTGTTATATGAGAGATCTCTATTCCTACAAAGTAGAGATGAAAATATTTTCAAAATTGCCCAGAGGTTAAACACCAACATTTGTTCCTAAAATAAAATGGATATTTTACAATTACTATGTACCATAACTTCTTTCTTGATGTTTTTCTTATTGTTTCTTTTTTAATGTGAAAAAACCTGATTTTGCCAACAGATATTAAATACTATGTGTTATCCTATTATAAATTTTTACTATTAGTTTTATTGAACTAAAACAAAAATTTATATATCAAATTGAAGTATTAATGTGTATTTATATTTTATATATATACAAATTATATACGTATATATAATCAAAATTTATATACATAAACTTTACATACAAAAGAATGAAACTAGATTACAGTTTGTTTTCATGTACAAAAATTAATTCAAAATGGATCAAAGACCCTAATATAAGATCTGAAACAATAAATTACATAGAAGAAAACTTAGGCACTAAACTTATGGACCTTGGTTGTAGAAAACATTTTATGAACTTGACCCAAAAGGCAAGGGAAATAAAGGCAAAAATAAAGGAATGGGACTATATCAAACTAAAATGCTTCTGCACAGCAAAACAAAGAAGCAGTCAACGAATGGAAGATGATATTTGCAAGCAATAGCTCTGACAAAGGTTTAATATCCAAAATATATAAGGAACTCATAAAACTCAACACCAAACAAACAATTAAAAAATGTTCAGAGATCCAAACAGACACTTCTTCCAAGAAGACATACAGTCAACAGATATATGAAAAGATGTTCAACTTCATTAACATTAGCAATTAGAGAAATGCAAATCAAAACTACAATGAGATACCACCTCTCACCTGTAAGAATGGCTATTATCAACAAGACAGGAAATAAGTGTTGGAGAGGTTGTGGAGAAAAAGGAACCCTGATTCCCTGCTGGTGGGAATATAAACTGTTACAGCCACTATGGAAAACAGTCTGGCAATTCCTCAAAAAATTAAAAATAGAGTTACCACATGACCCAGCTATTCCTCTCCTGGTATATAACCAAAAAGCTCCAAAACATGTATTTGCAAAGATATATGCACCCCTATGTTCACTGCAGTATTATTCATGGTGGCCAAGACGTGGAAACAACCAAAGTGTCCTTGAATAGGGGACTGGATAAAGAAGATGTGCTACATATACACAATGGAATACTACTCAGTCATAAGAAAGTGTGAAATACTGCCATTTGTGACAACATGGATGGACCTTGAGAATATTAGGCTAAGCAAAATAAATCAGTCAGAAAAAGCTTAGAACCATATTATTTCACTTATATGTGGGATATAAAACTGAAACCTGTGGACACAAACAGCAGTGTGGTCATTGCCAGAGGGAAGGGGATGTGGGAGGGGGTGAAGGGGGCCTAATAAATGTGATGGAAGATGATTTGACTTTGGGTGGTGGGCACACAGTGAAATATACAGATCTTGTATTAGTAAAAAAAATAATAAAATTTATATAGAAATGTTAAAAGCAGGACATTAACTCTATTACATTTAAACAACATGGCATGTTAAAAACATTATCATTTTGTAAATTAGTACTAAAGTTTTATTGTATATGGCCTCACTGAAGCTAGTAGACAAAAAGAGTAAGTGGGGAAAATTTTCTTGAAAGAATTTCCTTAGCTTGAATTGTGGTAAAGAAATTATGGGTAATAGTAATAATAAAAGGATATAAACCATTTTAGAGCTGTTATATCTTTTGAAATTAAAATAATACTATATATATATATATATATAGTACTTCATTGTTATTATTATTTTGAACAAACTGTTACATGTTAGGTCAATGAAGAAAATAAATCCACTTATTCCTTTTTACTGTTCTTCCTTTCATCCAAGTTTCTGATCTATTATTTTCCTTCTCTCTAAAAAACTTCATTTCACATTTCTTGCAAGTTAGGCCTACTAGTAACAAATTCCCTCAATTTTTGTTGGTCTGAGAAAGTCTATTCCTCCTTCACTTATGAAAGATAATTTTTCAGAGTACAGAAGTCTAGACTTCTGGATTTTTTCTCTCAATACTGCAAATATTTTACTTCATTCATTTCTTGTTTGAATGGTTTCTGAGAAGTCAGATGTAATTATCTTTATTCCTCTATAGATAAGTATCTCCCCTTCCTTTGGATTTTCCAGGATTTAAAAAAATGTTTGATTTTCTGAAATTTGAAAATGATATGCCTAGAATTTTGACATTTACCCTTCTTGGTTTTTAGAATCTATGAACACCAAGAGTCCTGAATCTTTGGTTTGGTGTCTAAAATTAATTTGTAGAAAATTATAACTCTAATCCTTCAAATATTTTCTCTATTTCTTTCTCTCTTTCTTCTCCTTCTGGAATTCCCATTATATGTATGTTACATCTTTTGTAGTTGTCCCACAGCCCTTGTATATTATACTCTCGTCTGTCTTTTTTTATAGGTAAGGTGACATCACCCAAGATACTCTGAAGAGAGAGCCAGTAACCCTGTTCTTACAGGATAAAACCCCCCAAAATATAACAGGCTATATTTTAAATTACACCATGGTGTGACCTAAAAGATTCTCAGAATCCATACTGTCAAATTTGTAAGCAGTATCCATGGGCTTTAATTGATTTCCAACATTCATTTAAATATAGCATTTTCACTAATTTTATATTTTTTTTCCACAAAGAGCTATTGAGCATCTACTATATTCCAGACACTGGCTTAGTTAATTAATTGTAAAATTTCACTGGTTTTGTAGTCCTTAGAGTTTATTGAGAATGGTAGGTAATAAAAAATTAAATGAGTAAATTATTAGAAGTAAGTATAAAAGAGGGGGAAAAACAGAAAAAAGAGCTGGGTGATATTGCGATTAGAGAAGGTTTGGAATTTTTAATATAGGGTCAGGGAAAATACCATTAAGAAGATAACATTTTTATTGTTTACAAAAAAACACTTGTATAAAACTATCTTCAAGGCTAAGGTGCTTTTCAAATATTAACTCATTTAATTCTGTTGGCCTTAAAAATAAAAGTAGTTATTTTACCAGCAAAAATGTGTTTATTTGGGAACAGCAAAGAATTGCAGTTTGGGACAAGTAAGCTATAGCATAAACTATAGGCAAGTCAAACAAACAAAGGAGAGGAACATTATTTTATTGAGAAAAAGAAGGAAGTTAGAAGAGGTTGTTTTGAACAAAAGTCCATTGGAGAAAAGCAGGAATTAGGGGAGCTTATGGCTTCTTATTGGCTGAGTTGCTGAGGTAGGCAGTTTCTTATAGAAAATGCAGTGCAGTCTTTTTTTGTTGGTCCTATAACTAATGATTCTTACCTGTGGTGATTCTTCTGTTGGCGTCTGTAATTGAAAATTCTTCCTGTAATTGACATCAAATGGTACTGTGTGAGAGCTCCCCCTTCTGGCTCCTCTTGACTCTATTTTAGTGAGGTTTTCTTTATTAATTTTTGCAATCCTCATGGCAATTCTATGAAATAAGTACTATTCTTAGGCCCATAATATAGAAAATGAAACAGAAAGACAGGAAGTTTAACAACTTGCCCAATATCCTCAATGCTGGAAAATAGCAGAGCCATCTCCTGAAGGCAGGTAGCCTGCCCCTCAGCTCCATGGTCTTGGCTATTATGCCTCTTTGCTACTTTTCTTTGAACAAAGATGTGAAGCAGGTAAAGAGAGTGAGACATTTGGAGGAAATATGTTCTGGACATAGAGAAGACACACGGCTTAAATTGTTCGGAAAACAGTCTGGACTCCAGCGTGGCTGGTGTACAATGTGGACAAAGGAAGGTTAACATAAGTTGAGGTCTGATTTTTCCTGGGTGCTAGATCGCATAATCATTTTACTTTTACTCTGAGGGAGATAGGGAACCAGTGGAGAAATTTGAGCACTAACAACACATTGCGTCCTGTATCAATGTGGCTACTGTGTTGAGAATAGACCATAGGCAGTAGAAAAGAAGAACTTGGAGTGCAGAATCTAGTCCTAAGATTCTGCAATAATAGCGATAAGAGATTATTGCTCCTTGAATCAGGTAAAATGTTGGTGATAATGAATAGAGACTAGATTCTGATATATTTTGAGTCTGGCCAATAGAACTTTTTATTGATTAGATATGGGGGTAAAAAAAGGCAGAAAAACAGGAAAACATCAAGGATATTGGTCTGAATAAACTGAATGGGTAAAGTTGTCATTAATTGAGAAGGCAAGGAGATTAGATGGACATAGCTTTGGACATATTAAATTTGATGTCTATTTGACATCTAAGCTGAGATGTCAATTTGTCAGTTGGAAGTCTGAGTCTGGAGTTCAGAGGAGAGCTCCACACTGGAGATGTAAGTTTGGGATCATCCAGTGTGCAGTGAGTATCCAAAGGCATGAGACTACATGAAGTAATCAAATCAGTAACTGTGGAGAAAGAAAAGGAAAGGGTTCCAGGACCAAGCTAGGTTGATAGTTGAGTGTTTTTTAATTTGCTAGATATTGAATGTAATGTGTCCCACATGGAAAAAAAAAAAAGATAGGAAAGTCAATAAGGGATCAGAAGCTAAATGTTTCTTTTTATAATCCTTTGATATTAACACATATAGAAAATGCTGGCATATATAAATTACATAACACAGAAGACTTCACAAATTCAAAATGCATTTGAACTTTGTACAGTTTATATTTTCTCAAAATTCTAGATTTTCAAAATTGGTAACAGTGAAACACTTTGTTTCAAGTAACTTTTACAAATGACCTCAGAAGTTTCCTTGAATGAAGTTTGACAAAAACTGGCTGTGTTGATACAAGTAATTTACAAATGTGCTAGTAAGATAATACTTGTATTTATCTTTAAGACAAAGGGAGCGAAGGAGTAGAAGAATGAAGGAAAAACAGCCAAATGGATGGATAAAAGCAGTCAAATTTGTTGTGTCTCTCTTCAAAAATTAAGCAGCAAGTTTTACAAGGAGCAACGGGATTCCTTAATCACCTATTCCCCAATCACGTGAGCTACAATCACAGCAAAAGCACACTTGCAGAGCATCTGATATCGGGCAGTAGCTAACAGTCTTTGGTACTGAATTGATCTATGAAACGAAGGCTTTGTTAGAGCTGATTTTGCAAAGGAATTTGACTTCTGAAGCCCATGACAAGCAGATGGATTCTGAGAAGGAATTAAGGGTCTGCTGGTAGGGGGGAGATGGGTTGTTTCATTAATAAAATGTGAACAGCAGGAGGATGTTGATGAATAGACACCCCAGAACTTGCATACCAAATTAATTCTGTGGGAACAAAAACCAAACTTGAGTATGTTAACAAGGAGAAATTTTTTACAAAAGGAAAAACCAAAACTAGGGACAAATTCATTAGTTAGAATCATACAGATTTCTTTTTAAAAATAGTTAATGTTACTTTCAATATAGCACTGTATTTTTTCCAACTTATGATCTAAAGATAAATGAAAAATGTAACTGATTAACATTACTTAACAGTTAGAGCACTGAGCCCAACATTGGAAAATTTGTGATACTGATTTATTTTATATAGATAACAAATTTTCTCTTAATTTATTGAATGACAAATATTTAATCTTTTAAAACTTAAACTTAATTTTGTCATATAATTTTGCTTGTGTGACAAAAGTAACTCATTTATATTTTTTAAAAAGTTAAAATTACAGATAAACGAAAAAAGAACATTAAAAACTATCATAATTCTACCATCCAGAAATTACCACCGTTAACTCACTCTCTCCTCCCTTTGCTTTTCAGCAAAATACTGATTTTTGTGCACCACCTAAAATTAATCTCAGCAGAGTACTTTAAATATCTGGGAACACCAAATTATGGCAAACAAAATGAGATTCATAATGAGGGCAGTGGCAAAGTGCAGGGTTATTTTTTGCCTTTCGAAGTCCTGGGCTTTGAAAGGAAGGCATGTCCAGGCAGCAGGGACACTGTAAAAGTAGCTCTCTTGGCACGTCTCACCATTTATCGTTACAATTTTGCACTTGCAGCTAGTGAGGGAAAGTGTCGGGGGTTCCCTGCACATTCCGCAGTCCTCTGGGGTCTCCAGCTGGCGGGCTGCTCGCTCCCGCCTGCAGGAGAAGCAGCCATGCAGAGCCACTCCCGTAATGTGTGGTGGATGCCATATGTGGCCATCGGCTCGTGATTGCCCTGCATCCCTGACATCCTAATGCAGGAAGTAGGAGCTTCCCTGGATGAGTGACATTCAATTATCCAAGAAAGAAATTCTTAAAGGACCACATGATACAAAGATAAATCACCTTGGCTGACAGCTTCATTACTGAACTGACATATGGAAAAGAGAAGTAGCCCACTGGGCTAAAGGTATCCTCTGGGCCACTCCCTGAGTACCCCCGATGTCTGCGAAAGGCAGCACCTCAGCCAGATGATCTGGGCAGGCCCAGGAGTCACATCCTAGGAGAACTGGATTGCCCCCGCCACTTCAAAGACTGTGTTCCTGACATTGATTATTCACTAACTAATCCTGACAAGTAAATGTAATAAAAATAATTATGATATAATCTCTGACTAAGCTATCTAAAGCTACTCCCTCCTTTTAGCACCCCAATTTCACACCATTAATCTAGAATAGAATAAATTTCAGCCTCTCATGTACTTTTTCCTCTTCACCTGGCACAATCTATGTCTAGCTTTTATGTTATCTCTAACCACTAGTGCAATGCCTGGCACTTTATATACATTAACTGAATATTGAATGCATGAATACATGAATGAATTAAAGTATAAATGAACACAGACTGCCTTCCCCATGCACATGGCAAAAAGGTGTAACCTGCTTTCCTTCCACAGTGATGCCAGAGGAAAAAGTCAGGGCTTTGATTTGCTCTTTGCATCCCCAGTGTGCTTTCCAACTATTTCCACACTGCCCCCTGGCATTAGGAAGACACAGGGCTAAGTAAGGCGATTGCTTTTCTCAAAAAGGATTCTAACAGTATTAAAACCATTGCATTATTGTGAGCTTGAAATCAGATCATGCAAATAAAACACTATGACTGCACATAGTAATTCTGTTAACAGTTACTATTTGCCTGATGGCTACAGTCTCACAGCCACAATAACAAACCTTTCCCAGTGTCTGGGATAAAGATATCATTTGGCTGATGGTCAGAAAGGCAGAACGTTTTAGAAACTGTTTGCTTCACACTCAGTCTGAGTTACAGACCTGCCTCAGAAGGACAGGCCAAAGGGGAAAACTCCTAAAATGCTACCTGCTAGTTGTGTAACCATAGCTAAGTTATTAGAGTTTAAAGAGGCTTTAATGATGATTAGCCTAGGCTCCACTTGCTGTTTGCTTTCTCACTATGACATCCACAGCAAAGGGTGCTCAGCTCCCAGAGCCACTGGTAAGAAACCTGTTCCCCACAATATTCAGGAGAGGGGCCCACAGGGAGGGACAAGGCAAAGCTGCCTGTGTTCTACCTTCTTTTCTTAGACACTATAAATTCAACAGTAAGGAATTCTACACTGCATGTCACAACGCACAGACTGCCATGGAGGGCTTCCCTTAGATTTCTGAAATAAGCTTATTCTCATCTTGATTCCAGTAATAAGAGATGCAATGAAAATGTCAGAAGAGGTTACTAAACGATTTAGGAGCATTTTAAATTCCTGTGTTGCATTTTTAATACTTACATTAAAAAGTGAATACTATAAGGACTCTCTTCCTGTGTGTCTCTCAGAAAATGAGGTGCTCTGGAGATACAGCTTTGATATAAGTACAGGCTTTAAAGAGACAGCTATTTAATTATGCATTAATATAAATACTGAATAAAAGATGTTTCATAATGAAGGGAGTCCCTATTGTATTTTATACCCTACTCACCCTATTAATGTTTAGTTACCATCACCCCATGACTGGTTGTAGGACTCTCCAAGTCTGGACAGACTGGAGAAACCTAATGAAATCAGCTGGTTTCGTGGGAGATGGGAGGCGAAAGGAAAGCTGGTGTCTGCATGGGGAAAGCAGTTAGTCACTGAGACAAAATAAACTAGAGGTTCATGGTGAAGGGTTGTGTTGCTTTATCACTTGATGTGTCAGGAACACTGGAGTAGAACTAACACACCCACACACATAAACTATCATCTTGTAGAAAAGGCAGTCAATGGTGCTAGTAGCATAGTACAAGTCAGTCTAATTAAGAGAAAACTAGAAAGAAATCCTTAGAGACCTTAAAAAAAGACTCTAGTCACAAGTGCAGGCTAATTTCTTTATAAAATTCAGAACATTCAGAACCTAAAGTACATTTCACATGTGATCCCTTTATGCTCTTTCCTCTAGATTGCCACCGGGCAAGTTGTATTGTGTTCTTTCTTACCAGCATCATATTTGTAAAGATACAATTTAGATAAAACATCTCAGTAACCTTGAAAGTGAGAAATAACAGAACGGCAAGATTAGAAGTCTGTCTGAGCCCAGCTGGGCGTGGCTCAGCGACTGAGCATCGACCAAGGAGCCAGGAGATCTCCATTCATCTCCTGGTCACGGCACATGCCCAGGTTGCAAACTGTCAAAATGCATTTTTTATTTAAGGTTTAGCATTTATATGCAGATGTTAACTCCTCTTCCCAAAGATAATTCTTCTTTTCTCTGACCTCCCATCAAACATCCTTTAATATATACTATAGTCTTCATCACAGACCTGGCATCTGTAATTTTAAATAAATTTATAATTTTTCTGTACATCTATCTCCATCACAGAATTTAGAGCTCCTTTGTGCCAGGCACAATATTCCCTCGGTTCCTAGCACTGTATCTTAGGCATGGGACATAGTCAATTAATGCTTATTAAACTGAATTCTGTCTCTTTATTTATAGTGTGGAGATAATAACTAACTTATAAATAGAGGGCTGCTTCATAATGCCAGAATCATGAAGCACTGTCAATAGTTGAAATGACAACTTGTTCAATCACTGACTTGTTTTTTCAGTCATTTTAAAAAATGTGTATTCCAGCAGTTATTGTGAAAAAAAAATAGAAATGTAAAACGCTCCAAGAATTGCCATAAGGGATGCAGATCAGATGACCATAAAATTCTGTTTGGTCTTCTATGTCATGTATTACAAACAGAATATTAAATTACCTAATTTTGACAAAAAATAATATATATCTTGTAAGCATCACAAAAGATTCACTTTTTACTAGTTTAGCAAACATCTTTCCAATACTTTTATCATTTTTTTAAGGCTACATCAAACAGGATGCATTTCTGGTGTTTGCAAAGGAAAGGGGTCTCACTGCCACAGTTGCTGAAATTGAAGGGGGGTGAAGCTTACTGGAAATGACAGCAGAACATATGGAGGAAGGTCATAGAGAAGGATGGTATTTGTAAACTAGATATTTTCTGCTATGCATGGATTTGGAAGGGCTTTTGGGGAGTGGTGGAGAACCCAATGCATCTTATTTTGACTAATTATTTCATTTCAAGATGGTGAATTACCTGTCTATTACAGTGCTATAGTTGCTTCCTTATGACACCAACACTCCATTGTCAAGCTATTGTGTTGCTTATAAGTACCTTCCACTAATTAAGCAATAAGCGGAGTCAGATTCTCCCAGTAGCCCATCTTAAATGAGATAACTTTGGAAGCTATATTAAAATTTTAACTCCGAACATAAGCACCATTTTCGGAAGTTGCTTAATTATTGTGCAAACACTGGGGAAATGTGACTCAACGCATCTTAAATAATTGGTGCTATATATTACATTGACTGCATGCAACTTTAAAAAGTAAATTACTAAGTTGTCATACATCTAGACAAAATTATGATTCCTATTAGTTGACGTGCAAACTACACTTATTCCAATCACAGAATCTATATCTTTAGTCAAGGTAGACAAAGGATTGTGCACATCTATAACTGAACTAACCACGAGCTAGCACCAAAAGGGATGGGTGTTTATTAGTAATCTGATATTGAATGTTGTCTGGGCATTTCTGAAGAATCATAAAACCTTCAGTGTGTAGGAAAACCATTTACCTAGTGGAGTTTGTGCCAATTGATCTTTAAGAAGAACGGCAGGATGCACCAAGTTGCATTTGAAATGTCCATGTCGTTATTTTTCCTAATTATTTCACTTACAATAGTAAGTTTTCCCACTGGTATTGTTCTCAAACTGTGGTTCACAGGCTCTTGTGGGTTTCTGAGACTATTCCAAGTGTCTGCAAGGTACAACCTATTTTCATAATAATGCCAAGATGTTATTTGATTTTTTCACTGTGTTGACATTTATTTGCACTGATGGAAAAGGCAAAGGTGGCTAAAACTGTTGGTTCCTTAGCTTGAACAAGACAGTGGCATCAAACTATATTAATTTAAGCATTATATTCTCCACTGCCCTGCACTCACAGGGGAAAAAATCTATTTTCCCTTAACAGTGTTGAAGCAATAAAAATTAACAATGTTTTAACTTACTAATTATATTAAATCTACAATCATGAGTCCTTATTTTTAGTGGACCAAGTATTTAATGTATACATCACACTTTCAAAGAAACAAGTAATTTTTAAGACCAAAATTAAAAATGTGAAGCTCTCCTATTCATACTCTGTTGTCCTAATTAATACAGGGGACTTAAAAAAGAAATTAAAGGAGTCAAAATCCTGTGCGGTATGATGAAGGAATGTTCTAAGGACCATTGGTTTCAGAAGATGGGGGAAGTGAGTTTCTCAACTTCAGAGGTATGCTAGGACAGTTAGACCATAGATTGGGGCAATGCCACAAACTCGGTGGTATGAAGGCAATCACACACTGCCTGGACTGAGAGCAGATAACCTTTACAGTCGCTCCCACACTGAATTTCTTAGCAACTTGCTTTCCCTAACATCTGCAAGTCTGATCATAAACCCACCTGAGTAGAAGCTAAGATTCTCAGAATTGGTTGAAATGAGGGGATTTTTTTGTGTGGCCAGCTCAACAATAAGTAGAAAGAAATGAAAATGATAGAAAATGGGAAGGAGAGGGAAAGAGAAGAAAGAAAAGAAAAAAGGTAAAAGAAAAGGTCTATTTTTTTAAGAATCCAAATTTGTATTTATGCCACCATAGGTCCAAATTGCATCTGGTGTTAAGTCCAGCAAACTCAGCAGCTTTCTAAAAGGAGGCGGCGTGGGAGTTTTCAGGATGCCCTCCTAGAGCCTGACCAGAAAGCAACTTCAGCTGAGTGTGGTCTCAGGCATCTACATTCCGATTGGAGTAAACTCCTAAACTCAAGGTTCTGTTTCCATCTACTCCCTTGTCTCTGAATGCTTAGCTGTGATTCAGCCAGTTTAGGTCATTTGTATGAAGCTTGTCCTTCAGCTTTTCCATTTTCCTCCATTTCATAATAATGTCTTGGTTTTTGTTTTGTTTTGTTTTTTAGTCTAGTCACCCCTTCTGCTTTCTTTTCTTCAATAGTTCTCAGACTAAGAGGATTCTTCATAGTTTATTATTGCCACCCTACTGCAAATGGTAAACTGGTCATGGAGTTATCTCCTATCATCATTTTCATAGATACATTCAGCACCTCATCTTGATTTTCTACAACTTCTGTTTCTTTTTATATTTCAAAATATCCTCATTTTGCAACACAGGACAATCCAATGCTCTGCTCACATCTAATCAAATAGCTTCCCCAGGGTCTTTACCTGAACTAAGGAGCCTATAGTCAGGAACTTGGACAGTTTGCGCATCAAGTATCTGCTCCCAAATTACTCGGCATGCAATGTATGGGCCGCAGATGGCTCACACTGCATGGCCTTCATCACATTGCAGTAGTGTTTACAAATGACCCTTTAAGGACAGGGCCACCATTTTCCTAGATGATTTAAAGGCTTTCACTTAGAATTTCTTATTTAGCATCTGTCTTCTTCTGCCTAGTACTCTACTGGAACCTGTTCTGGCCAAGGTTACTTTGACCTTCCCTGTTGGTAAGGCCTGTAATCCCTGTCCATTCCATACTTGATCATAGGAATGCTGGGCAAGACTGACCACTCTAGTGGGATCTCTGCCATCCCTTGGACCCCTCCTCAGCCTCCTCTGCAGGCTCCTCTTCTATGTTTAAATGCCATGTGCTCTGCATTTTCTCCTAGTCCCCCCTTCTTGTGCTTGCCTGCTGGATGACTCCCTCTCAGGACTTGGTTACCAGGTCTGCAGATACAGAGCTGACCTCTCCCTGGGGTCCCTTATTCTAGTCTATCCCATTTCTTTCCAAGGTGTCTTTTCAAGCAAATTAAATTCATGTTATTAAAAAATTAACTTGATGGGCTTTAAGACACACTACTCTAAAATATGGTATCTTGGCATATTGAATATTTTTAAATGAAGAAGTTTGAGAAACTGGCAGAAACAGGAAGGCCACTCTGACCTGCCCCGCCCCTATTTATCCTCTGCCTGGCTCTTCTTTCTTGAAACAGACCATAAAAACCCTCACGTGATATGTGATTTTTCTATACCTGGAGGAAAGAAGCATCCTTATCTCAGAAGACAAAGAAACACGCAGAATTCTAGCAAACAGGCCTTGCTAAAATTTCTGCCAGTCTACTATAATTAGCATGTACTTCTTAACCTGTATTTCTCCACGACTGTCCACTCTTCATCAAACCTAGCATAAAAGGACATAGGTCTATCGTTTTCTCTAGGTCTTCATTTCGTTTTGAAGGCTCACTGTCTCAAAATTGATTAATTTGTAATTTCCTGTTAATCTGTCTTTTCGGTTAATTTTCAGACCCAGCCAGAGGACTGAAGAGTGTTGAAAAAGATTCTTCCCTCACCTACAAACTCATCTCCTCTCCCCTGCTTCCACCCTATTCAATCTTTCTCCCTCTTTTACATTCCTGATCTCGGTGGCACCACCATCCACCAAACTGCCAAAGCCAGAAATGAAAGAATCATTCTTGGCATCACCCTCTTCACATCTCAGCACCCAAATTCTGATATTTCAACTCCAGAATATCTCTCAGAGCTGTTTTATTGTACTCAAGGCTATTACCATCTTCTGAACAAATTACAGCAACAATTTTCCAACTGATCTTTCTGAAAAGTTCTTCTTAGTGCCCTTAATACACTTTCTGCATCTCAGCTAGTTGAACACTGTCTTTTTTCTGTATGATGAAGTGGGAAGTATACACAAAACACTTCTGAATACCAAAATATGATGTTTTCTTAAGGAAAGGAAAATGTGCAGTTGTTTGAGTTGCAAACTCTCCTGGCCACTTTTCATGGAACACCATTGTTATTTGAAGGGACTGATGAACTCCGGCTATTCAGACTTGGATACTTAACAGACATTTGTGGAAAATGGGCTCATCACTTTAAGGTTTTAAAGTATTTACAAAAGACACTTGACAATACTTTTCTTCAAATGATAAAATTTAAAGTTTAGAATAAAAATTACAATTTTGGAACACTTCTATCTGCAATGTAAATTTGATAGCTTTCTGATTCTAAAGACTCTTCTGGTAAGATTGGTGTGATAGTAACAGATATAATTTTTTTGTTATCATATAATGAATGTGTCAGCATTTGGAAGATGTGCATAACCCAGTGAAACATTTTCCCCCAAATGACCAATGTATGATATTCCAAAATCTATTCAAAGTGGAAACACATAATAGATGTCAAAGAAACACAGTATGACAAATAATTTCTTTTATATGGGTTAAAATTTCAAATTGCAAATTACATTTGAGAAATTACCAAGTGTTGAGGTTGGCATACTAAGAAAGACTACCCATGATTAATCTGAAAGAGTTATAAGCACACTTTTTCAACTATATAATACAGAAGACAGGATTTCTTTATCTGTTTCAACCACACACAAAAAAATTTCACAACAGATTGATTGAAGAAGCAATTATGAAAATCCAGATGTCCTCTATTAAGTTAGACATTAAAGAGATTTGGATAATTGTAAAACAAAGCTGCTCTTAATATTTTTCTTTTTTGTTTGTTTTGGAAAAAAACAATTTACTTTTTAAAAAGATGTTATTTATGTTGACATGCAATGAAATTATTAATGTTATTTTAAGTGAATTAATATATAAGTAATTTAAAGCTTGTTAGTTTTCATTTTTAATACAGTGAACATTAATAGATATTATCTACATTAAAAACATCACTTTGGTGTCCATGATAATTTTAAAAATGCAAAAAGTCTTGGGAAAACTAAAAGGTTCAAAAGTGTTTTCTTATAAGTATACTTATTAAGACAGTGCTGAATAAGTATTTGTTACTTCTTGCTAATTGATTAATTGGTTGATTGTGATATCATCGATTTAATCTCTGAGACTGAACTCCAAATAATGACTTAGTTGAGTTTTTCTAAATTTTATTTTCCAATTTTAAAGATAACATTTTTTTTTCTGAAACTTTTTCTGTATTTTAGCTTCCAATCTCTATATATGCATTTTTAACCCACAGCTTCTACCTCTAGAAATTTATCTTAAGAGAATAATTGAACAAATACATTAAAGATGTATATGCAGAAGTTTTTAATGCAGCTTTTTTCTGGAAACAAACTGTGAAAATAAATTAATATTGATCTATAGTGAATTAGTTAAATAAAGTATGGTACATCCATATGAAAGTCTATTACAGAGTGACCTAAATAATAATATGATTTTAAGTGTATTGAAATAAGTATGTATTTATGGTACATAAACTGAAAGCAGTCATTGAGAAAATATGGAATCAGGATAGCAGTACAATGTTCCTTTTATTTCACCCCCCACTGCAAGGTTTAGCAATTATAGGTAAATTATAAAAGATAAATTTTAAAAAGATGTAACCGAACTCAAAAAAGAAAAGAAATATTTTCATATACCAAAACATATTACCAAATAGTGAGCAAAACTGAAGCTAAGGGTTTACTGGGGCCTAGTTCAAGTAAAGGTAAAGGGAATAAAGGTTCCCCATGCTGGGTAGGAAGACCAAAGCCAGGCTTAGTGTTTGAAACCAGGATTTGAGTGAGGTTCTCCCACCTATAAAAGAAGTCTGGAAGAAAGAAAAAAAGTAAAACACCTTTCAGCAGCTGCCTGGAGTTTCAGGTTCAATGAAGCTGGATGTCTGGGGAGATAGGAAGACACAAACAATAAAGTTGCGAGAATTGAGCCAGTCCTTTTACTACGGCTGGAATCTCTGATATCATCTCTGAGGAGACATATAAAATCTGATTTTTGACTGACAGTCCTGGAAGTGGAAATGAAGGTGGCTGCAGAGCTGAAAGCAGGACTGAAGCTGAGCGAATGAGACAGTGGAGAGAACGAGGCAGGCAGAGGAGACTAGAGGGGCAGGGACGAAGGCAGGGGAGGGAGACAGAAAATGGCACAAGACGCTTCCAGTCAGAATGAGTGACTTAGTGAAAATAAACAAATGAAAAATAAAGAAAACTAACTCTCAGAAAGTCAGTGATAATAATTGAAAAATAAATTCATAAAAGATGAATAAAATTGTTTAAAAATAAGAAATAGAAAATTATAAAATGCATGTTTAGCCCGGCCGGGTGTGGCTCAGTGGTTGAGCATCTACCTAGGATCCAGGAGATCTGGGTTCGATTCCAGGTCAGGGCACATGCCCGGGTTGCGGGCTCGATCCCCTGTCGGGGGTGTGCAGGAGGCAGCCGATCAATGACTCTCTCTCATCATTGATGTTTCTATCTCTCTCTCCCCCTCTCCCTTCCTCTCTCTGAAATCAATAAAGATATATATATATTTTTTAAAAAGCATGTTTAAAATATTTTTTAAATGTGTTAAGGAAACAGTAGTTCTATAATCTTTATTGGGTAGTGTTAATATGTAAAACAGCCTGGTTTATAATTTTGTATTATCTAATAAGTTGGCAGGATGTATTTTCCACAATTGAACCTATATACGCTATACAAGGAAGATCTATGGTATTATTTGTTAAACACACAAACATGTTCAAACAACAATAACATACCAGAAGCTTGTAAACATGAGAACAGTAAAATAAATGGTGCCATATTTATACAATGGAAAAATATTGAAGTTCAATTCAATATGCTAGGTATTACGTGTACCAAAAGAAATACAATCCAAAAACAGAAAACTAAAACCAAGTTGCATAATGTTGTCTGCAATATGAAAACATTTGTATAAAACTTTAAAATGTGCAAACAATACTACATATCATTTATGCATATTTATTGTATGGTGAATATGGACAAGAAAGTCAGGCACCATCTTTAGAATTGTCATTAACACTGGGAAAGAAAGGAGAGACTAGAAATAAAAAAGTACAAATGAAAGCTCCAATTATCTGTTTTATTTTATTGTTTTAAAAAATCTGAATATAATAGAGAAAAATGCTACAATATTTTCTTACATATATCTTTCTGTATATGTGAAATATTTTACCTTAATTTTTTTAAACTGTGTTTAATATAATTTTATTTCAGGCTAGTTTAATAGATAAGTATTGTTCAACTTTATTTGCTAATGTTTCTATAGGAAATGTATATTAGTTGACTAATAAAATAGGAGAAAGTATAAATATAATTGTGTAAGTATATTATGCTACAGTCAGAGGCATATTGAAGTTGCCAGACACCAGACATGTATGGTGAAATAATAAAGAAAAATTATATTTAAATTTATTTTAATGATTGTTTCTTAGATGAAAGTACAGAAATAGCTTTTTACCAAGTTGCCCAATGAATCATATTTGTCAAGAATGGTTTAAGGTGAAAAAAGATATTTTAAAAATTAATATATAAACCCTTAGCAAATATTTTTATATACTCGTAATTAAAAAGATATCTATAACATCTTTAAACTCAAAGGTTCAAAATTACATTATTTAAAAAAACAAAAATTTTTCTCAAAGTGTATGATAGGTACAGCATAATGTTTATTGTGTTATGAATACATTATTCATTTTAGACAAATTTGCTTTATACCACACCTTACTAAAACATACACAGTCTACTTCGGAGCAACAATTTTATTCATCAATTTTAGACATTAACTAATGGCTAAGCTGTCACTTTAAAGATTGCTTTGGGATTAGAAATATAAACTGAAGCGTAATTTCTTAAATTTATGATGCATACACTTTATTAACAAAAGAAATTTATGAGTGTTAGAAACCTTTTTTATTTTCTTTAATTTTATTTTTATTTATTTATTTATTATTTATTTATTTATTTATTTAACATATCTTTATTGATTTCAGAGAGAGGAAAGGAGTGGGGGAGAGAGAGAGATAGAAACATCAATGATGAGAGAGTCATTGATCAGCTGCCTAGCCCGCAACCCGGGCATGTGCCGTGACCGGGAATCGAACCCCGATCTCCTGGATCCTAGGTCGATGCTCAACAGCTGAGCCGCATCTGGCTGGGCAATTTTATTTTTAAAAGTCTCTAATTTTGTAAAAATTTCCGTTTTATCTTTTCTTTAATTTTATAACATTTTTCTTTAATCTTTAATTTTTCTTTTTAATTTTCTTTCCTTTATTTTTATTTAAAAATGTAATGATTCTCCATCTTTTCACATTAAGTATCTAGTCATAGAGATTCTATTGTTTGACTTTAAAGGCCTAACCAAAACAAAGGAACATGATTATTAAAATGATTTCTAACATCTGCTTACATCCTATACAAATCGGGAAAATTGCTTTGGTAAGAATGATACAAAGAATTTAAAACAGGTAGGTTAAGCTATTTAATAGGACCACACTACTGTGCAGTAAAACAGGCTGAACTAAAAAAAGCAATATTATTCATCATCTAATTAATTCATCAGTATTGTTTAGATTTGTTCTTGTTTAGAAAATGCTCTTCCTGGGGGGTGGGGATGGGGGGTGGGAAGAAAGAGAAAGAGAGAGAGAGGGAGGGAGGGAGGGAAAGAAAGAAGGAAGGGAGGGACACAAAACTGAGATGGTGACTTGGTTTGGGTTTGCTCTAAAGAGACTGAGCCAGGGAGTTGTGTGCAGAAGGTTTATCCAACAGGACTTTTGGGAGATTCCTCTGTATAAAGTTAGAAGGACAAGGTGGAGCAATAGGAAAAGCTGATCTACAAGTGGCTGCAAATGAGGTCTCATCAGATTGCATTTGGAGCTCTGGAGATGAAACTGCTCTTCTGGTCCTTCAAACAGAAATAAATGGCAGAGCCTTTGTATCCCTGCAGCAGTGTGATTGACCATAAGCCCTCCTCTAGGAAGGACGGAGCCTTAAGGGAGGCAGTGTCCGTATATTGAGGCAGTCCTCAAAGAGGGACAGAGCCGTGAGCTGGTGGCAGTCTATACTCAACAGTTAGACAAAGGCTACAGTAAGTCAGAAAACAGCATGGAAGTGGGGTGCCATGTTTTCATTGCATGGATCCAGAAAGCGATATCCATTACAGGAATCCAGAAAGCAAGGTCTGTGCGGATTTATTAATTTCTAATATGCATGTGACTACTATATATATAAATGTTTAAAATAAAACTCATACTCTTCACACAGTATTTTTAAAAGGTAAGAATCAATACAGACAAGTAGCTAATAGAAAAGATGAGAGCTAAATTATAAAATATGGAAATTTTTACTGCAACTTAAAATTAAATTTAGGTTTGAAGTTTGTGGCTGCCAAGGTATAAAGCAAACTGAAATAATATGGCTTCTTGTAATTTGAAATGAAGATAATTAGCTTTCTGGAAAAATAAATATGTTATAGTTTTTAAGCTTAGAAACAATCTGTTACATGTAAAATATATGGAGTAACAATGTCTTTAATATCTGCAGAAAATGCAGAAAGTGCCATATTCAGCTATTACACATATTGGTAAAATGGGGAAGCTGAAGAGAGAATCAATGGCAACAAATCATTGCTAGGAAGTAAGCCCAAGTGCACTGTTTTCTAGTGCCCTAACTTGAACATGCCTAGAGAAATAAATTGTTAGCATGTCTTTTAGATCTGTGTTGAAGAAAATCATTTGCCTCAACCATATTTTGCCTGGAGCTAAATAATACTCATTTCAAGACTGAACTCTGGGGCAAGTACCTGGCACACACATATCTATGTTGATGACCGAAAAGATACCAGATGGTCTGGCAGCAAGGTTACATTCTGTTAAGGAAATTAAGGGGATGAATTATATTGTTGTCCACATAGGATCATCCCCCCTGCACACTGGAAGTAAACAGTAGGAAGCCTATAAATAGATTCAATTTTTATAAAGAGCTTACAATCTCCATGGACTAAAGACATTTCTCTGTTTTATCTTAAAAGTCATCTCAGCTAGGCTGGTACTGGCTGCCCAGAAGTCTAACTTGAGAAGTGTTTTGAGGTAGTCTCAGAATTCTGTGGTAAAAACTGTCATGACTTAGTAGCAAAATCTGCCATGGACAAGGGAATAAGCATGCTACTTATCTGCTAACGAAGATTTAGACCCATGCAAATCTGCACCGTACAGCTTGGGGAAGCTCTGGCTGAGATCATTTCTGGAAGAGTGAAATCTCAATTGGCATCTCTAGAACATATATTGAGTAGCACTGCCTCATTTTGAGCTCAGGAGCTGCAAAATGTACCCCTACAGGACTCTTGATGGAATTATTTACTGTGACTCATGTAAAGTCAGACTATGCCAACTGCAGATTTAGTTTAGCTTAGCTGCTACAAAGCCGGTTGTCTCTGGGAGTCACATCTAACTTGTCCGGCTGCTTATGAAGCATTTTGATTGCTGACAGTGCAACAATGCCATTTGGAAAGGTGTAAATGCCTGCTTTTCCTATTCTTAGGGCAGGAAGGTGAAGAATGTGTCTTTCACCAGATTTCCTGAAAATGTTAAATGAGAATATTCAGGTATATGTGCATATGTGCTAGTAGGGTTAAATATATCTCCATTTTATTTTATTTATTATAACTAGTCCATCTTCTCAGTGAGGACTTTTCTAAATACCCACTCCTCCATTTAAAATAATAACTCCCCATCACTCCTACTCTGGCTTTTCTATTCAGCTCTGTCATTTAACTTTTTCCAAGTAACACTAGTCATCATTTTTACTACACTGTATAATTTACCCACACATCTTGTCACTAATTTTTCTCTCCTCATGAGAATGTATGCTCCATAAAGTCAGGGATTTCTGCCCATTTTATGTACTTCTACATCCTGGAGTCACGAACAGTGGCCTTACACGTAGTAGGAGTCAATAAATAAATAGCTGCTAACTAAATTATTGCATATGACCACCAATGGATGGTACCTTCCCATTCTGAGTCTATAATTATACTGGTTTGTATTGATTTAAAGAATAAATAAGATTTGAATTCATGAGGGAACCACAGGGCTTGACCCAGACATAGTTTCTATCGATGTGGAATGTATGGAAGTGTAGATTCAAACTTTAGTATGAAAGTGTTGGGTTGCTCTTAACTGCTTTTTTTTTTAAGTATATCTTTATTGATTTCAGAGAGAGGAAGGGAGAGAGAGAGAAACAGATAGAAATGTCAATGATGAGAGAGTCGTCATTGATCAGCTGCCTTCTGCATGCCCCCAACTGGGGATCGAGCCCACAACCCGGGCATGTGCCCTGACCAGGAATTGAACCATGATCTCCTGGACTCTAGGTCCATGACCAATGGCTGAGCCATGCCCGGCCGGGCTTAACTGCTTTTTTAAAGAGAGTATTTGCAGAAATAGAGTATTTGCAGAGGTCATTGATTCTACAGACTACTGCAAGTACATCTCCCTGAAGTTCAATCCTGATGAATATTGCTACACTCCTCAAAACTCTTCAGAGATGATCACAAGCACACTCTTGTCCTGGATATTCATTGTTTTCCTTCTCTCTGATAGTTGGCCCCAGCCAAATGTTTTAACTCTATTTTTACTGCTACTACATTTCACTGTATGTTCTAATGCATGTTCTACTAATACCATTTCTTCTCTGCATTTCAGTGCAAATGAACTATACTAAAAGTAGAGTCCCTAATGACCAGCTACTATCAAAGCTTGAGCTGAAGATTGGAAGGCTGTTGAGTTTATTCACATATACCCTTTCATATTCTGGAATAATTTTAGATGGAGTCAGTTTGTTGAGGACCAAAACTAGAGAAAATGGTT
This sequence comes from Miniopterus natalensis, assembly GCF_054644295.1. Taxonomy (NCBI): domain Eukaryota; kingdom Metazoa; phylum Chordata; class Mammalia; order Chiroptera; family Miniopteridae; genus Miniopterus; species Miniopterus natalensis. The sequence continues at coordinate 146,722,249 of NC_142081.1, forward strand.
TCATTAACTCTTTTTCAGTTAAGCTTACCTGATTCCACAGTTACTGGTTTTGCATGGTACAGCTGTGTAATAGTTAACACACTCTACAAAAAAGGAAAAATGCATAAGGCTCCTTGGTCAGAAAACTTAATAAAACAAAAGTTATGATGAGAAATTTCTTTATTCCAAAGAAGTTGACAACAGATAAAAATATATCTGTCAATCTGTTTATTATGTGTTCCCCAGTTTCTGCCAGTGAATTTTAAACTGTATGAGGGGAGCACCATGAACTATTTTCTTTACTATTAGATTCCCAACACCAATCACAGTGCCTAGAGTGTTTATTAAATAAGATTGAATACAAGATTAGGCAGAGCCTTTAATTTATAGGACAACTGCCAATCATTTATTGTGCATTGTAAAATCCTTGGAACCAAGGATTCTATTAAAGAGGACATCATGTGTTCTCCAGATTATTAAAATTCTTATTGACTCCTTTCTTAGTTTACAGCACTGTCCATGTGAAAGCATGGGTGGAAATGGACTTTATATACTGAAGATCAAGTCTTTTAGTTTCCAAATGTTCTTATATGGAATCATGGAGGCCCTTAGGGGCTGTCACTGTGGCCTCCCCTCCCCTCCCCTCCCCTCCCCTCCCCTCCCCTCCCCTCCCCTCCCCTCCCCTCCCCTCCCCTCCCCTCCCCTCCCCTCCCCTCCTCTTCCCTTCTTTTTCAGCAGGAAACAAAGGGTAAAGGAAAGAGGTGAGATATATTCCAGTCAGTGAGGCTCTAGCGTCAGCCTAGGTTCTAATGGCAAAATCTGCTCTGGTCCTAGGATAATTCTGGGCATGTTTAATATGGGGTAGCATTAGGAATGCCCCATTTTACACTCAGTTCTTATTGTCACTAAAGGTAAACTATGAAAATGCACATTTATAATATAAAAGTATTATAATTGTAAAATGAAAGTCAAACTCCCCTCAAAAGTAAAAGAAAGTCATAAGAGGAAAAAGGTTAACAGAGACTGCAGGTAGTACTGAAAAGTAGCTAGCAAACTGGCATCTGAGGAGTTATTCTAATAATAATTAGAATTTAGTGCTTCCACATGCCAGGCACTATTCTAAGCACTTCACATGTATAAATTAATTCTACATCCTTGTAAAGCAAATACTGATATGATACTCATTGAGATAAAGAAGAAAGTGAGACAAACAAGGTTAAGTGACTTACCAGCCAGTGCATGCTATAGCCTGGGGCCGCAGCCAGGCAGCATGGGGCAAAGTGTGTGTTTTAACCACCGTATACCACAGAGCTTCTCAAACTGGCAGTCTTTGTGAAAATAGAAGGTTGATATCCCTGTAGAAATCCATGTCAACATTCTTTTGTTTTTTTTTAAACCTCACCTAAGGACATGCTTAGAGAGAGGAAGGGAGAGAGAGAGAGAGAGAGAGAAACATGGATGTGAGAGAGAAACATTGATCTGTTGCCTTCCATATGCTCTTGACCAGGATCAAACTCCCAATCCGGGTGTGTGCTCTGACCAGGAATCGTACTGGCAACCTTTCTGTGCACCAGGCAATGCTCAATCAACTGAGCCACTATGACCAAGACACATTCTTAAAATTGTCCCTTTCTATCAATAGATTGTTTGATTGATATAGTATTTGTTAAAGTGTAGCCTGTCTCGTAATCACCTAAAGATTGCAGGTTCCTGTACTCCATCCCACATCTACTAAATCAGAATATATAATAGCTCAGATATTTACACTTAAAAGTTAATCTCCATTATCTATATAAAGATCTAAAACAGAATATCTAGGTGAACACAGAAGGGCTTTAAAGTAATGATCTGCTTCTTAATCTGGGTATTGATAAACAGGTATTTATATCATTTTTATTAAAATTATTTACATTTAAAAGTAAAAAAGATATATGAAAAAATAAATTTTCAGATAACTTTCATGCAGACTAAAGTTTGAGAGTTTCTGTTTGGTTAGTGCAGAAAAATTTCTCCTCAGGAAAAAGCATATTTTGCTTTCCTTTATTAGGCTTTTAAGAAAAATTATTTCACTTTATCTCTTATAGACAATTGACAAATTCATTGGGAAAATACACACATTTATTTAGGAAATTTCATTCTGAAAACATTTTTTCCCCAAAATGGATAGCCCTGGATAATTCTATGATAGTTTATTTATTCACTCATTCAAAAAAAAATCTTAATAAAATGTTACTATATTATAGGCACTGTTAAAGGCATTGAGAACAGTGTTTGTAAGACAGGCAAGTCTTTGAGATAACTGTTGTCATAGTTATATATGATGCATATATAAATGTTTGTTAAAAAACATGAACAATCATAATGGGCAAATGGCTGCATAGGTTATATATATTATTATATGAGCATTATTCTATACAGTAAAAGTACCTTATTTCCTGAAGTTATTAAATTTCCTATGTAACTTTATTTTCACAGTGCTGTTTTCTCTCTTGATATCTGACAAGTCATATTTTCAGAAGCCACTTCAATCATCTTCGAAGTGAGGCCTTATCTCAAGTGAAATACAGCTGTTCACAGATGCATCACGGCATAGGACATGGAACCATGGAGACCTTCACTTCAAGTAAACACATAATACATTCATTGAAATGAGTGATGTGCTACATGGAGCATCCTTTTATGGCAACATTTGTCACAGTGCTGCCAAATGCAAAGGCACAGAAGAAAGAGCAGTGATCAACAAAGGCCTATAGCAAGTAGATTTAAAAATCCTAATGTTAAAGTATTTAGTCTTCACTAAACTTGGTATTAAGAATGTCTCAGCATTATCTCTAGAAAGAATCAAAACCTCCAATAAATGTGTGCTAAAAAGTAAGTAAAGGAAAAAGAAAAGATAAAAAGATAATATATATGTAAAGGGTCTTAATTTTATCCCTACTTAAGTATAGACTTTTATGGCATTGGGTAGTAAACTTGACCCTTCTCAGAGTTACCACAAATCAAGACTACTTCTATGAATCATTTGTTAAGTGTTCGGGCTGCAGCATTATTTTTTATATAATGAACATTCCTTCTATATTTTCTGGCATTGAGTTTTTCACACTTTCATGTGTTGGTAAATGATGAAGTCTACATTTCACATGCACAATATCGATTTCTGTCTATTCATTTACTTACATGTTGAGTGCAAGCACAGTTGCTCACAAAATTTGACAGTTTCTAAAATCAGTGCACAACATCCTTGAAATCTTTTGGTAGGTGGAACTATATCAAGCGAAAAAAGGGTTAAAGGTGTTTAAATAACTTTTTGAAAATGTATTTTGGAACTATTCTTTTATTTAAAATAATAAATGCAAGCATATGTAAGTGCATACTTACATGTAATTGTTTATTTTTTAATTCTTCCAAAAAGTTCTGAGCCACTTAAAAAATGTAAAAGATACTATCATTTTTACTGATGCTTGAAATTGAAGGAATTCTTTTTAAATGAGTAAACAGAGCTGATTCATCAAAAATTTAGAATGTCGCATCATTTTAAAAGAAATATTTCTTATTAATATATATATATGTACTTTATATGATGTCTCAATCACTTTCTCATACATCACCTCATTGGACCATCACAATAATTCTTTGTCACATTCTTCCTATGTTCATTTTATGTGATAAGAAACCAAGACTTCCTGGCAGGGCGTGGCTCAGTGGTTGAGAGTCAACCTAGGATCCAGGAGATTGGGGTTCAATTCCCAGTTAGGGCACATGCCCAGGCTGTGGGCTCGATCAATGACTCTCTCATCTTTGATGTTTCTAACTCTCTCTTTCCCTCTCCTGTCCTCTCTCTGAAATCAATAAATATATATTTAAAAAAAGAAACCAAGACCAAGAACAGAAAGTTTACACAGCTAATGAGCTGTTTCATATGAGAACACAAGACTTTGTTTTCCAAGTAGTTAGATCTAGAGAGAAAATAAAAAGAAAAGTATAATACACAAATTATTGAAAAAAGAAATTATTTTTCTCATAAAATGATTTCATGAATTATTATAATTAATATCAAATTACCAAATTCATCATTCAATATTTCATAGAAGAGCAATATTATACAGGTGACAGATTTGTGTAATATCTGACAAAATACATCATAAAGGTCTCCACTTTGTTTTTGTCCCTATTAGGTTTCTAGACATATTGTCAGATCAAAAACAGGATGAAAAAAGAAAGCTTTATTTTTTACAAGGATTCTTTCATACAATATGAATTAAAATCTCTAAGACTAGAGCAGGAATCACATTGAGGACAACAAACCAATTTTAAGATGAATCATTAACAAGGAACATCATTTTCTAAGTAAGTCCTTTCCAAAGAGAGTCATTGGTCAAATAGGTACTAGAAAATCTCAAACCTATTTGCAAATCATAAACCCTTAAGAGTCATCTATCCATGTATCACCATTGTTCTCTTGATTAAATGATATGCCTTAATAATGCTCTTTCACAATAAAGATTTCGGCTATTTATATATTATAAACATTCCATAGTAGATTAAAATTATCATAGCTATTAAGCACTTCAAAAGCATTATGCAAATTCTCCTTCAACTATAATAGTATTTCACACAGCCAGGAGCAATAAAAGATAGGATTGTTTTATTTTAAGGATAGAAGAGGACATTATTATGATGATGATTATGTTTTTACAGATAGATAAAAGTGAGATGTAAATGCCACTTTATTTTGTAGTCAAGGTTAACAAGATTATAGTCAGTAAGCTCTCTATAGGGCTCATTATTGCAAACTAAAAACATGAGTGTCAGCTAATACTAATTAATTATTTAAGTGACTAACATTGTGAAAAGGCACACAGTAAGTCTTGTTTCCAACTACTGCTTGTCTCTGACTTTTAATGTAATAGCATACAGAACAAATCCTTCAGATTTTTCATATGAAATGACAAGATGTTCAGTGAATATGTTTCACTACTTTTAGGACTATAAAATGTTCTTTTCTTCCATCTGAAATGTCATTATAATATTATTCTTTTTCTAATATTTATATGTAGGACCACTTATCTTAAAATAGATTTGTGATTTTTAGATAATAATTCGGAGTATGCATTATTTCTCCAGTAATTACTGAAATACTAAATACATTCTCTTGCTTTTATACCCTCATATCTCACTCCTTTATTTCTGATAATTTCAAAGGCAAGAACATGCATGTTTATCCTGGAGTATGCCATTTATTTTTTATTTTTTTTTAACCTAGTCCCAACAAAGTTGTTGCCTATTTGTTCTTGGGGTCCCAATTCCAAGGAAGAGTCTCTGTACATAGTAAGCCTGCTCTTATGATAAAGCCTAATCAAAATATTGGCTATGCTTTGCAATTAAAAATTTTCCTCCTGGAAATGAGAATCTTGAGGTCTTCCACTTAGTCCTTTGAAACACTAAAAATAAATAAAAATATTCTGTAAGTTTTAAAAAGAAGTAAATTCTACTTAGGAATATTTAAATAATTATTAATAAACACAAATATTAAATATTTTTTCACTAAGTCTTTTGGAGGAGAGTAGACTTCCAAGAACTGTCTTCTCTGCTGAATGTCTTTAGATCAAGACCCAGTCTGTGTATGCGGATCTTGTTTTGACAAGAACGGATCATTTTAGAGTCTTTCCCAGATCCTATCAAAATGCATATTTATTTCCTGTGGTCTAAGATAAGTTCAAAGAAGGTGTTTCATTAACCTGCAATTAGCAGACAATTCTCCCTCAACTGATGCAAACAATAAAGAATATTTTATAATACATCAGAGATTTCCCCACTTTTTAAATTGCTCCATTTTCTTAGCTGGAGTTGAGGTTTAGAGGTAACACCTAGCACTACTGGAGGGTTCAACAGTGATTTCAAGGACACAGTTTTTTGTTTGTTTGCTTGTTTGTTTTTCCTTATTGGAAAACTTAAATTGCCCAATGACCCCAGTCTTAGCCTTACCCTGAGCTCGTTTCCTCTCTTGGCAACCAGATGGCTCGAGCAGTTAGAGGTCCAGACACCCTAGGTGGAAGCGAGGCTGCTGCTCTCTTGTGTCCTCCTTTATCAGTGAGTAAAAACCTTACCAAGGACTACCTCCAACAGACGTATATCCCATAGATCATACTGGGCCATAAATCCACATGTAAACTAATCCCCGAGAGGGGGAACGAGACCACCATGACTTGCTTCAAGCCACCAAAGTACCCGATGAAAAAAACGCAGGGCTCTGATTTTGACATTGAAAAATTTGGGACATTGGAAAAAATCAGGGCTCTGCCAGCATGGCAGGGGGGCAACACTGTTGAATAGGCAACCAACTGACGCTACAGGCCAGTGAGTCTACCCAAGGGATATTCACACGCTTTATTCCACACACATGAACACACGTCAAAAAATTGGTCTAGATGAGGGCACAGCAAAGAGCACAATGGGAGAGAGAAACCTGTAGGCCGAGCAAGACCGCAAGCTGGGAACAAAGCACAGGCCGTCTTCCCAAGGTGTCTGCAAACACTGCAGCCTGTAGTCCGACATATCCTGGGAAATGATTAATTGGCAATTTGAATCATTTTGGTGCCATAGAAGAAATAATTTACCATTAGCTCCCTGGTGCTCTGAAGGAGTTAATTTTTATCACATGGATGAGCACTTTATCCCCAGAGAGTATTTTACTCAGACTGCCTGATCATGAGAGATTCAATTCAAGGAAATATTGAGCCATTTGGGAAGAACATTAGACTGAATTAAACACTCTCTGTGCTCACCCATGTGATGCAAATTAGTTCATTGTATTCTTTTAGTCTATTTGCCAAGAAGCACAAGAAACAGTAATATGTACTACCAATTTAATTACATAGTTAACCAGCAATATTTATTAAGCACCTACTGTTTGCAAAGAACTATTATTGGAATGGTGATAGTCCCAAAGGAAACAGATAATATTCACGCAGAGATAAGTCAGATAAAAGTCCATCAAACCCTTGTTTTCTCAGTCTGTGTGTAAAATAAAAGCCAACAAAACCTTACATGTACTTATTTCACAGCAGACTGGTAGATGGGTCATACAGCGAAGAAAGAAGCAATAAGCCACCATGCCATTACTGTAAACTTTACTCAGTACATTTTGAAAAGATTTAAAAAAAATTTTTGTACATTGATTTTTTTAGAGAGAAAAGAGGGAGAGAGAGAGAAATATCAATTTGTTGTTCCATTTATTTATGCATTCATTGGTTGATCTTTTATGTGCCCTGACTGAGTATTGAACTGGCAACCTTGGTTTATTGGAATGAGGCTCTACAGAGCTACCCGGCCAGGGCTTTAAAAGTGTTTCATAACACTTCTAGTATTCTGGTTTACCCCATCCCAATTCACTTCTCTGAATGCTAGATACTACACTTTTAAAAATTTAAATTTTATTTTTCAATTACAGTTTACATTTAATATTTTTGTTTGTTTTGGATGTATAGCATAGTGGTTAGACAATCATATACATATGTTACAAAGTGCTCTCTCTGATGTTTCAAGTATCCACCTGACACCATACATAGTTATCACAATTTTATCGACTATATTCCCTATGCTGTACTTTATATCCCCATGACAATTCTGTAACAACCAATCTGTACTTCTTAATCCCTTTATCTTTTTCAGCAAGCCCCAACCCACTCCTCTCTGGCAACCATCATTCTGTTTTCTATATCTATGAGCCTGTTTCTGTTTTGTTTGTTTATTTTGTACTTTACAATACACATATAAGTGAAATTACACTCATCAGAATAGCTATCATCCATAAATCAGCAAACAAGTGTTGGTGAGGATGTGAAGAAAAGAGAACCCTTGTGCAGTGTTCCTGGAAATGCAGATTGGTACAGCAACTGTGAAAAACAGCATGGAGTTTTCTCAAAGAATTAAAAATGAAACTATCTATGACCCAGTGATTCCACTTCTGGCTACATACCTGAAGAAACCCCAAGAACTAATTTAGGAGAGTATGTCCACTTCTATATTCATTGCAGCCTTATTTACAATACTGTGCATTTTTAACTTACAATAGAGTTACATACGCAAACTATTATTTGCATATATAAGATTACATGCTTAATCTGTTTTTTTATATAGTGACGTAATAAGTGTTGAGGTTTATCAATATTTTATTTTAAACTTTGTAAAAGAAGTAATAAGAAGACAAAAAATTAAAAAATGTTGATTTGGCAAAAATATATACATTAGTGGTACTATTTTTTTATATACTTAAGTGCATCAGTAACATATTGTTGAAAAACCTTCAATATTTTAAGTAGAATAGTATCAGTTTTTACTCACAATTTTATAAAATTAAACAATTATCATTTTATATACTATTTGAAAGTTATTTCCTTTGGTCAAGTCAACTATCTTTGATTCAGATATTAATCACATTCTGGCAACATGGGATGGTAAATTTAATTTTGTTTGTTTTTCAGGTTAAATCAACATAACAAAGCTAGATTGGTAGAGCATCTCCCATGCTGTAAATGCTCCATGACATCCACTGCCCAGTGCCATTAGACATTCCTGGGGATTGGCACAGAACCCATTTGCATTCTGTGGAGTAAAGCACTGGGAAAGAATTTATGGAGATTGAAATGTGAGATAAATTGAGAACATAATTCCAAGCAGATGATTTCAGTTAATTAAAACTAGTAGTACAGGTTCCATATAAATGGGTGCTGGTAATTTCCAGAATATATGAGGACATCTACTGAACTATACATTTCATCACAGTCTGATAAGCTGTGATAAAATGCTTTAACTATTACGAGGATTTATGGAACCAGTTGTGTTTATGAAAGTGATAGTCAGTCAACTCTGACATACTAAAATAAGCCCAATATGGTTTATCCATGCACTTATTCCTATTTACCCTCCTTGCTACCTACCTCTAAGCTCACTGTCCCCTCCATCAGAGGAAGAACAGGAAATCATTCAGTTGCCTTAAATGTGTTTACTGAAACTTGCTTCGTCTGCATGAGAATCCAGAAAACATGACATCTGAGTCTGAGCTACAGAATATGGCCGTGTTCTACCCCTGGTCATACAAGAAGAAACTAGTCATTAATTTTTCAAACTAAATGGATGGGGACACCACCAATCAACTTGCTCCGTATTTGGTCGTGTTCCTGTCTTTCTGTCCATCTCGTCATGGTGACCATATCAGGAGATGTCGCTAAGATCGGCTATTGTATAGGTGGCAACATGTGCTAGATAATAATTAACATTTTCCAAGTGACATTATTTTCTTTATTTTCGAATATGAAGCTTACCAGGGCATTAACTAGTAATATGAGTATAATGCCATTGGCGATGGCTATCTTTTTCATCCAGCCCTGTTATTTACTGGGATCATCAAGTAGTACTATTGATTTTTAGGTTTGGTCACAAAAGCCTTACCAATTTGTGCCGAATAACATCCAAGACCTAAAGAATTTGGATTACAGAGTTTATCCTTGAAAGTGTCAATGTTCCGCTATTACAGGCAATATGTGATTTCACATTTTATTTTATTATATATTCTACATATCTTACCATGATTTTATTTGAGTACATCTGAAACAATTTCTTGGCCTGTGAGGAAGGTCCCTCATTTGCCCCATTTTTATGCAGAAATCCAGAAATGAACATTTAGTTTGCTTCTCAGTCTTACAGAAATGATTCCAAGCTTCATAGTAATATGTATGGTAACCCACAGAGAATCTTTATTTTCTAAATTCTTACTAGGAAGTGCCTCTTTGCAAGGATTGTATATAACTTGGTCATAAAGCAAACATTTAATAAATGTTTGCTATAATACTTTAATAATAAATTAAATAAAATTATTGGAATAATAAATATCATTTATCAAGCTAGGCACTCCATATACAAACTATTATTTAAATCTCATAACCATATTACAAAAACTAATATTATTAAATAGTATATATTGAGCTCTTACTCTCCACCAGGATGCCAAGATCTAGACTTTTTTAAAACTTATTAATGTACATGATTTTTACCAAGCTAACATTCAATATAAAGTAAGTACTCATCACTTTCTCTTTATAAATGAGGAAACCGAAGCTTATAAAGTTGTGTGCATTGCACTGCTAGCTGTTCTAGAGTCCAGACATATTCATTCCATGTTGACAACTTAAGTTAGTACTGTCCATACAAGGCTCATCAATCATTTATCTATTTATTGCAAACCCCTTTCCCCTACCTTCAATGATCAGCGCAGTGATATCAACAGCCCACATCTTGCTCTTGGTCTCAAAGGAAGCTATTTCCTGTGTCCAGGCATCATTGTCTGTGGTGAATGTGACCAAAGCTGAACACAAAGTTAGGAAATACTTATGGAGCATCACCTGACTACAGCTGGTCCCTTAACTTCAGTAACTTACTTAGTGGGGAAGCCAAGGAGACATACCAGCCTCCATCTGAATAAGCAGAATATTCATGACAACAGTGCCAGTCTCTGTTCAGGCCAATTTTTCTCACAGTTTTCCCTCCATTGAACCTCATTTCTCTATTCAAAACTGAACCATCTTTTTTAAGACTGATATATTAAGACATGTGAAGGACAGAGGCAGCTCTCATCAGCATTTATGACTGGCATGATTTTATTGATGACAGTTTAGTAGCTTTAGAAAAGAAAGAAAAATATAATGTATGCTTAGTGAATTTTAGTTTCATTGCAAAGCTGAATACTGCTAACTTTATCATGGGCACTTTTCACTTTTTCATACTTAAAAAAAGAAATTATTTCTATAAGAAATTCATTATGGTATCATGGTTATAAATGTAGATTCTTAATTCAAAAGACTTATTCTTGAATTCCGGTTTCATAACCTATTAGATATTTGAACTTGGGCAACTCATTCAACTTATTCCTGTCTTAGTCTTTTCATAACTTAGAGGCAATAATGCCCCTCATAAAATTTCTGTGATGACTAAAGGAGTTAAAGCATGAAAGAATTTAAAGCTGTACGTGGCACATACAAAATGCTCAGTAAATACTAGCTAAATAATGATAATGTTTTTACTAATTCAAGTTGCTTTCTCATCAAATACTGATTAGCCAAAATTACAAGGTATATTAGCTAGGAACTAAAGCCCTCCATCCTACAGCATCAAGGCACTGAATTTGGCCAATAACCCAAGTGAATCCTCACCCAACTGACACTAAGCAGACAGGAGGCCCTGGCAACACCTTGACTACAGCCTTATGTGACCCTAAAAAAAGGGCCCAATTTAGTCATACCCTGATTCTGGACTCCCAGAAAATGTGAGATAATAAATGTGCCATCTTTTAGACAAGTAAGTAAGTTTGTTACACAATACTAAGCAGCTAATTACAGGCAATGGAGGAGAAATGCAGGTAAGTATGAGATATGTAGTTTGAGAGTCTACATTTATAAGGATGTTAAGTTTGAGCTATGATTTGCTATTTGGAAGTCAAATGATCTGGGGACTAAACAAGGACCAATTGACCTGGGCAGTAGCGCTCTCTTACAGGGCAATTTCACGAGTTAGCAGGCCCTGAACCAGAGGCAGTGGGTCAAAGGGAGCCAGAGTTTAAGAACTGGTGACAGAAAATATATACGGATGGTTATTCCCAACAAAATTTTTCTTCACTGAAGGAAAATAAATAGCTAGCCTGAGGAAGAAGTAGAATTGTAGGTATATTATTTTATGGTGAAGTAAGAATGGGGAGTAGATAACTTTAGGAAACTAAGAAAAGAGAAAAAGTACTTGAAGATACTTTTTTAATGGAGAGGAGGGAATCTATGTAAAGGCACAGGTTTAGAACAAGGCAAAAGAAGTGGCAGATCACCTTCCACATCTGAAAAATAGAGTAAAATCAAAACTTAAATTACATAGTTATTGGAGAAATCAAATCAGGTAATAAACATAAAGAGTGTAGCACAGTGTCTAATCTGTAGTAAACCATAGAAAAGTCTCAATTACTACTAATTCCATTATTATTAGAGATACCAAGAGAGAATTGGTGGACCAAGGCTTGGAGGTGGCAAAAGAGGGGTACACATATATAGGCTCATAATCTTTTTTTTTTTTTTTTCATGAAAAGAAAGAAGTGCTAGATGAGTGAAGAACCTGCAGCTGGGAGGCATGACATGTAATGTGGACAGAGGGTAATTGGGGGAGGCTTGTCTGTGGTTGAAAGCTCTGTGAGTTCTGTGATGAAGGCATGAATTGGGCAGCATATAGTGAGAGCTAAGGCATGTTCTACTCTACTTTCTCTTACTCTCCCAGCTGTGAATCAAGCTTCCTGTGCTTCACTTTAGCAGCAATCTTTGCCTTCATGAAGGTAAAGACATGAAAATGCCAGGCTTCTAGAGTCACTTGATGAATCTGGTTTAGGATTAAAGTAAATTCTATTCTGAAATGTCTGAAAAAATCATCTTAAATTTAGATGTAAGATATGCTATGCTTCTCGTTTTCAGAAATTATTTTTAAGCCAGTAACTGAGTAATCGAAAGTTCCTTGTCTTAAATTTTAAATCTTCCATTTGTGTTAGCAACCTCTCATGCACGTCTAAGCTGAAGTGTCAGTCTTGCATTGAACTCTGGGCTGGTTAATGTGTTTTCTCATCACGTTACCTTCACACTCAGTTCCAATTTACAAATCTCACCAGTGTAGGCAATTTTGCTATTTTTTCACAAGATGACAGAATTCTTGGTTCAATGATGAAGTGTGAAAAACTTGCTACTAAAATAATAAATGTGATATATTATATTAGAGGCTTTGTTTTTCAAAATACTAATGTAGTTTTCTAGTTGGAAAGATTTTAAATGAAATAAACAGTTTTGTGATTCCCCCCAAATTTTTAAATTACATAAAAAAAATCAAGGAACACAACTGGGTAGGAGTATGTTTAATTACTGATAAGCATCACATTCCCATTTTTCGTGTTCACTGTATGGGGATAATTACAATTAGGATAGATAAATATGCCAAGCAACTTAATGAATGGAGAATGGACAAGTATTGAAAAACTTCAAAATAATGTAAATGTTTTGGTAGTGGTACTAAATCTTTAAGTATTTTTATTACTGCATGCCAAACATGGACATTTTTTCTAAAAATTGTATATAAGCATTAACAGAATTGGTATTATATAAGCTCTGACATTCTGTAAAATAAATACTCAAAAGGTTTATGTTTTTTACATTGTCCATCATTTTATTCTATCAAAAGAGAAGAAAATGAGTTTACTCTGAAAGGTTATGGGTGAGACGAGCAGAGGCGGATTTAGCATAAAGCTAAAGAAACTTAAGCTTCAGGGCCCCTCATGTTCCTGGAACTCTGAGAGGTATGATTGTTCGTGGAGTGTTCTGTGGGGGAAGAAAACACCTAGTTGCAATCAGGATACTTTTTATAGAAACATTTCTGATCAATTCCATGAAAACCCTTGGAAATGAAAAAGGACCTGCATCTGCAAGCCTCCAAAAGCTTGTTGTGCTGTTTCCCCCTCATTTTAAATATACATATACTTTGTACCTAATTATGTGTTTGCATAATTTTTCTTTAAGAGGGAGCATCAGATGATCCATCAGAACCTGAATGTTGCCTTTGGGCTGAGCATAATAGTGGAGGGGCCACACTGGCGGTGCTCCTGGTTTCGGCATGTGGCCCTGCTCTACAGGGGCACGCCTGGGCTGGCTGTGGGCAGTCAGAAACATTTTCCATGGAAACATTACACATGGCAGCTAGATTTTTAGCACAGGCTGCTGAAGTCTCGTGAACCGGTAAATAACTAAAACTGTAATTTTGTGCAGTTAGGCTAAGGGGGGTCGGGGGCATAGGCACAGAAAGAGGAGGAGGGGTTGAGGAGGGGAGAGGAGAGAGGGGGAGGGAAATGGGGTACAGTCTTCTTTATCCCCTTTTGGGAGGATGCCAGGAGGAGGTGACAGAAGGCCATTAGGGGAAGGAAGGAAGCAGAGAGAGAGGAGGATGGGGAAGAAGAAAGGGAAGGAAGGCAGGAGAAGGGCTACTCTACTCCTCCCTGCCCTAAGATAAGTTATAGGCAACATTTTGAAATAGGAAAGAAAAATTTTTTAAAGCCCCTTGCCTTGCAGTTTCCAAAGCTATATATGCTTCCAATATCTGTTCCCTTCCTGAGCTCTTGATTTTCTAATAGCATGTTTATTGCCCAATGAGCTAAAGTCCCACTTAATAAATGTGACCCATTTCTGATGTTGGAAATGGGTAGGTACCTGAATAAACAAAATTCCTCCAGTAAGAATAAGACCGATGACTCCTTATTTCTTCTGAGGTGTGTCTCCAGTTTGAGAAGAAGACATTTAATTTTTCGATGGGATCTTTTGTTAAGGGGCTATAAGAGAGGGGGCCTGTGTGAATGGAAATCGTCGGGCAGCCTGGTGGTGGTGATGGCAATTGGTGGGGGCAACGTGCAGACACTTTGGGTAGAAGGAGCACCCAGGCAGGCCAGGGTTGCCAGGTTGGCTTGTCTAAGTTACTTCTTTCCAGATCTTTTTAGCTAGTTCCACTTTTAAATATACAGATTACCCAAAGCTGTGAGTTTGGAAGCAACAGCTGTATTTTCATGAAGACTGTGTGCAAGTCAGTCACTTCCAATACACATCTCAGTGCCTCCCAAAGCAATGTGTTCACACATGACGTCCCCTCTGTTCCCCAACCCACGTTCAAGGAGGGTCCCCTCATAATATTCATGGCTCTTTTCCTTAATCTTGTCTATAAGGGAAGAGCAAATGGAGCTTAACATCTATGCTTCAGTTCGGTTATTTCAAACAAAGCCACACACTGAAGACAGAGCCAAGTCACCAGTTTCTTCTGCCACTTTAGCTCTACCCTTGTGGAGCAGCAAGGGATCCTATGCATTTTAAAGTTGTTCCCAGGAAGAAAGGGAACAGTACCTGAATCTGCATGAGTTTTTGGCTTGTATCTGTTTTTCTGGTCCATATGATAATATCTTACCTTTCTTTCCCCTAAAGCTTTGGATCATTTTCTCTTTTATTACTAGAGTAAAGAATGTACTTTGAAATATTATATCATTGTATTGATCATTTTAAAAAAATCCTACCCCTACATTGCCCAACAACATTGAACCATTCCATCTGAGACACCTTCCTCCCCAGAACTGGGGCCATCCAAGGTGAAAAGATGTACATTCTGATAACAAGAAGCAACCCATGTGATTTTCTTTTGTTCATAAAGTTAAACTGTAGCAAATTGAATTTACCTTACTTTCCATTTCCTTATACAAGTTGTCATCAGATTACAGACACAGTGAAAATACTAACTTCATTTAATGAAATTAAACCTAATAGGAGCTTTATTTAATTATATAAGAGCAGAGTCAGCCAGAGCTTGATGCTGAGAAAATGATGGATCTGGTGAAAGCACTTTAATCCAGCTCTAACCTGCTAGCTGGAATTTTCTTTGTGTGCATATTAATTGTAACGGGGAAATTTTATGTATCATTTTAAGTGGATCCTTTATAATTCAAGCCTTCTTTACTTGGAGAGCAAAATGTATGCTTAGTTTTTCCAGTAACACTTGGGGAAATGCCTGGTAAATGGGTGTATAAATTTGCTTAATTAATCAAATAAAAGGAAAGGCTTTTAAAGAGGAAAATCATGACGGGAACTTATAAGAAGGAAATTAAAAAGATAAAGCTTATTACTGCCTAGTAATTTCAATGTATGCTGTAAATAAAATAGGTTTAAAAGTGACGCCAGTGCCAATATGCCTCCATAGCAGGTTCTCTAGTATAACTGGCTGTGGCCCAAGAATAACCAATGGGATCTGAGTCAATATTATTTTTTGACTGTTCTAGGATTATTGAATGTATTAAGCAGTTTATATGTAGTGAAGACATTTTCCAGGTAACCTTGCCTCCTATGCTCCACATGCAATCTCTAGTTCACCAGCTAGGTACCAGCTGAATTCTGACAAATAAGGGTTTTCATGTTGATCTTGGAAACCATGTTACTCTACAGTTAAAACTGACTTTAAAAACCACAGTGATTTGAAATTCATTGTAAATTATACTAATAAGCATACACTTTGAATGTTTGTCCGCTATTTCCAAGAAATTGGGGCAATCACTTAGCAAAACCGACTTCAATTAAAGTCCCCCTTCTACAGCAAATGGGCCATCTGAGCCTGAAGTTCTTGTGGTTGATAGTGATTCTCCCCCTCTTTGTCTTCTAAGTGTGGTCTGTAGGACACCTGCATGTATATTACTGGGGCTTTTTCACAAATGCAGAAGCTTGGGTTCCATCCCAGAATTACTGAGTCAGAATCCATCTTTTAACAAGATCCTGGGTTTGAGAACCGCTGTTCTGTCTAATGTGGCTCTGCTGGAATGTGAGAGCTCATTCTCAGTCTTCATTTTTATTTATATTTGTACTTGGCACTCTATTGATTCATATTTTATAGCAGTAGATGTGCCACCAATTTTTTTTTTACATTTTCAGAAATATATGTCTTTTTTCTTCTAACGGTGTATAATAGTAATTTACAATAGTTCAGAATAGGCAAATGAGTTGAGAAGTTATTTGAATCATGAAAATAAAGAATCCTAAATAGGTCTCAATTTGGGTAAAGCATGACCTCAAAATTACCTAAATTCTAAGACTGTAGAGCAAATCATCCACTTGCCATTTCTGCAAATTGTTTCTTCCCTTTAAAAAAAGATTTTCACTATTGTCAAGTTTCTCTGTAGGTTACAATTTGCAGACAATTTTGCTATAAAAAGTGATTTTGTTCTAACTATGTACAATGATTTCATTCAGTGATTTAATTATTTGCCATCACAATTCTAATCTAGGCGTTTGTCATAACAGTTGTAAAAACAAAAAATATGGATTACAATATAAATATCTAACAGATACTGTATTGAAAACCTTTCTATATGCCAGAATTTCTCTAAGTATTTTATATATCTATATAATTTTATATAGCTCTAGTTATAGTTATAGATTTATAGATATATAAATGAACTCATTTAATCCATACACTAACCCTATGAAATGAGTATAATTGTTAAATGCATTTTACATTTGTGGAAACTGAAGCACAGAAATGTTAAGTGATTTTCTAAAGTTACACAGCAAGATTGTAACAGAGTTAAAATACAAATTTAACGAGTCTACACCATTAATGAAAACCTAATTATCCCCTAAACAATCTAAATACTCAATAACAGGGAAATGATTAAGTACACTGTTTAATGTCAATGTCAAAATGCTAGAAAACTATTAAACAAATTTGGGTAGCCCGAGGTAAATTCTCAGCTTAGAGTCTTACAAGGGCTGAAGTCTAGGTGTTAGCCAAGCTCCGTTCTCATTGGATGGACTGGGGAAGGGGATATTTATTTGGATTATTGACAGATTCCAGTCCTTTACACCTGTGAACCTAAAGCCCTTGTTTCCTTGCTGGCTGTCACTCAGATGTTGCTCTCAGCTTCTAGAAGCTGCTGGCAAGTCTGCTCTATTTTCAGAGCCAGCCACAGTGAGACACCCTTCTCATGCTTCTAACCTCTCTGACCTGCCCTTTAGTTTATAGCTGGAGAAAACTCTCTTTTTTAAAGGGCTCATGTGATAATCATGGAAATTATACCACATCATATTCAAAGGTTCTACCCACACTCAGAGGGCAGAGAATCCCTCAAGAACCAGTGTTATTGGGGGTTAATTTAAAATTCTACCCACCACATCTTTTTCCATATTATTTTTTATTTAAATTTCTATAATGAGAAATATTTTTCTAATAAAAATAACTCATAGAATTAGTTTGAGTATCTTACAGTAAATTAACATTACCAAGATAGAATTTAAATCTACATTGTAAACTGAAAACCCATGATTTTTCTTATTTGAAAAGGAATTTAAATAAGATTAGAATAATCCATTTATTCTTTTTCTGTCAGTGTCATTCTTATAATAATTCATACATTTCTGCAGAATTATTACTCTCATGTCTTTAGGCCAATTTATATCTCATAAACCAAGCCATCTTGGTTTACTTAGTGCTAAGACCCAAAGTATACTCTGACTGCTGCTTCTGCTTCAACCACCCATCAATTCAAAGGCATCTCACTGAGCTGCTGTGAGGTAGACAAGCCAAATCCTAAGGACACAGGCTTACTGCTTTCACATGTAGACTGTTAAAAGGGCGCACGATGCACTCACTATACATATAATTTCTTACAGAATTGTACACTTGAAAGTTACATAATATTACTAACCAATATCACCCCAATACGTTTAATTTTTAAACAAGGCTCTTTCTGGAGAAGGGTCTATAGAACAGAAAGAGCTAGTATTTCTGTCAAGTTATTTTATGTTTTCATCAAACAGCTAGAGTCACAGCAAAATAGCTGAAGGCTAGACAGGTATATTGCTCTTTTAAAAACAGATGATGGAATTCTCCAGAGATTTGAGAGAGAGGGTAAACAGAAACCTCAATGGAGTAACAGATTTCTACAAAGTGAACAATCTTCTATGACATGACCCATGCACTCTTTGTTCCTCTATTACATTTCTAAAAATTATATGGTATTTATTTATAAAATGTCCACCCTATGGTCCTCTTTGTCAATGTTTGTATCTTGATACCAAATTTTGAAAGTGAAATTTTTGTATAACATTCTTATTGTTATAGTCACACCCCAAAATGATAGCATAAGGTATTATCCTAGAGATATTTGATTTATTGCCTGAATTTATATCTTATAATTGAGGCTATAGATTGCCTAGTAAATACAAATATATTTATTAAATTAAATTACTGTGGGGCTTTTTTTGTTGACATAACATTTACTTTTGTTGTAAAATACGTCATTGGAAAGGCAAAGTTGGAGACAGTCCTAATTCTATCTAGAAAGGTTGCTTATTGCTATGTTGAAAGGCGATATTACATTTTTTTCAGAATGTTCCTGCAATAGGTGTTGAAAATGATGAAATCAGAGAAAATACTAATGTGTCAAATACCCTAACCATAAGACATGCACATACTAGCAACTACTCTGCATTTATTTAATTAATTTTAGGTCATCTCAGAAAATTGAGAGAGTAAAAAGTAATTAATAGATGACATCATCATGGAACATATAAAGTAGAAAACATTTGAGAAGCAATTTGCTTTATTTTCTTATCTTTAGAAGGTGTCTTATTTAAAAATCTGAGAGGAGAAGAAAAATGGTATGTAAAAATAACCATCCACTCTAGTTAATGTGGCTGAATAGTTGGTTCAGTTGAATGAGTTAAACATGATCCTGCAATGTGACTGTAAAACTAAGAATATTATTTGGACAAACTAGTATTTCTGTAAAATCAACTCATCTATTACAATCTCAGTCTTGCTTTTCTGTAGGCACCAACATTTAGCAATATATCTTATATGGGCTGTTTTTTTTATTAGTAGTGTTAGCATTATCCCTTGAAAAGTAAAAGTCATTCTATAATGTAAATATATAAACTTTAAAATAAATAAATATATAAACTTTAAAATTTGAAAATAAAGTTAGAGAGGCAAAAGACTAGATGAAACAAACTATTTAAAAATCATCAAATGCCATAAAATATCTGAGTACATGTAAAGGCCACGTATCTTCCTCTTATGAAAATATATTTTGCCATATACATGTCATCTCTCCAAAATATTATATATGCAGATCCAATTGGAATCTTAAAAATGACCTTAAGGGGGAATTGTTTTTAGTTATTTTTTTATGTATTTACGTATTTTCTATTTTAAATAGTAAATACTATCTGAGACTAACCCAAAAAAAAAAAAGAGATAGAGAGAAAAGAAGATTCAGAGATTCAGGGAAAAGAACCTTGGTTACTTGATGGCAGGACATATAAAGAAATTGTCATCAAATAAACATGATTTGGTCACAGGTTAAACAAATGATGCTGACACGAAGTGACTATTCATCTAAAAAATATATAATATTTAATTCCTTTCTTATAATATATACATTAGTTTCTTACTTACAAGCAAAACATAATATTAATCTTTAATTCTTTTTCTTATATTTAATACTATGTACACATATAGAATCTGCTTAATAAATACCTGTTAATTTGTTTAAATTTAAATAATAGTGTATCTATCAATAACTTAATTTGTATAAAATCTGAACAGTAGTAATAAAATAGCAACAATTATAATGATAATATCAACAACTAACACAGGAGGATTTCTTTTTACCATGTACAATGCTAAGAATTCTATTAAGTATTACCTTTTTTATCTCTAGCCCCTGAGGTAGATTCTGAGATTCTCTACATACCATAGAGCGGGAATTCGAGAACTGGAGTGGTCAAATAAAGTAAGGCAAGGTCACTCATAAAGGAAAAGTTGGAGCCAAGATTTAAATACAGTCATCTCAAACTATAAAATGTGTGTATATGAATAATTCATGTTCACTCTCTCACTTTTCATGGTAATGGTACATTTAGAAATAAACTAAAATGTACATGCATGAAAGATTGTAAAGAGATAATAAAATAACAGTTCCAGTGAAGACAAAGAGAAAAAGAGACATTAAAACTTCTGCAAGTCTCTCTTGAAAGATAATTATTTTATTATTTATTATTCTGAGTATTATTTTATTTATTTTATTTGTTATTTTACTCATTTTAATGCTACTAAGGTAGCTTCCTTTTCATGTAAACAAGAAGACTTGTTTTTAATCAGTGAGGTATTAATTAAATATTGCTATTAAATATTACTATCCTATAGTGTCATATTCCAAGTGGTTTAACAGAATACATTTTTTACTCAAATCGCAAGAAAAAAAGATGAAGTATCAATAATGACATATAGCTGAAGCTGACTTTGAGATTTTAGAAACCAAAATTTCTGTGTTTTTTTCCTAAAAATAAACCAAAAGTATTACCCAGATTGAAATATGAAATTGAGATTAAAAATTCCTACACTCCAGGGGAGAATGGGTGTTTTGTAGCCATAGCAATAAGTAGCCTTCAGGACAGTTTAAAACTGATTCACTTTATTGACAACAACTTGCAAGCTAACATGAAAATCGTTCCTTTCTGAAAATCAGTTGCTCAAGGACTAGTCACTCTATTAAAAACACCTCTGAGGCCACCCAGTCAACAACAGTCTTACCCACTTCAGTTTTCAATCCCCTTCTGCCCCTGAACTCTACCAATCCCTGAACCCCGTGCTTCCCATAAAACATTATATATGATTTGCAGTCACTTCTGCTCAAAGAGAGTCTACGTTCCTGGTGTGCACAGTAAATGCAAGTCAGTCTTTTCAGTTAAAATGATTCATATCATGAGCCTTTGAGAGAATTCTCCAGCTAAAGGTCTTAAAAATTATTTTTGAATAATTGACAGTTTTTACAGATACGAGGGCCCTGGTGGATATAATCGACCCTGCTGTCATTTACAGATTTGGGTTTGTAAAATAAACACAGCAGAGTGGAGACTTAGCAGTCAGTGATGAAGAAAAAGACTCTAGAGTTAGACATATCTAGGTTTTATTTTCCTTCAGATTTTTTAATTGAATTTATTCCGGTGGCCTTAGTTCATAAAATTATATAGGTTTGAAGTGTACAATTCTATCATATATTATCTGTGATATTGAATTGTGTGTTCACCGCCCCCCAAGTCAAGTCTCCTTCCATCACCATTTCTTCTCCCTTTACACTCTACCTCCCCGTAACCTCCCCCCTTCTGGTAAGCACCATACTGTCGTCTGTGTCTGGGATTTTTTTTTGATTTTTTTTTTTTCTTAATCTCTTCACCTTTTTCACTCAGTCTCCATTCTTCCTTTCTTCTGACAGCTGTCAGTCTGTTCTCTGTAACTATAAGTCTGTTTCTATTTTGTTTGTTAGTGTATTTTGTTCATTGGACGCTTTTCCAGAGAGGACATACTAATGGCCAACAGACATATGAAAAGATGCTCGATGTCACTAATCTTCAGAGAAATGCAAATTAAAACCACAACGAGGTATCACCTCAAACCTGTCGGAAAAGCTATCAGTAAGTCAAAATACAAGTGTTGGCAAGAATGCTGAGAAAAGGAAACCCTCGGGCACTCTTGGGGGGAATGCAGACTGGCGCAGCCACTGTGGAAAGCAGTATGGAGTTTCCTCAAAAAATTAAAAATGGAACTGCCTATGACCCACCGATTTCACTTCTGGGAATATATCCAAATAAACCCAAAACACTGATTCAAAAGAATATGTGCACCCCTCTCTTCACGGTGGCATTATTTATAATAGCCAAGCTTTGGAAGCAGCCCAAGTGCCATCAGAAACACATTGCAAATGCTCAATAATGCCAGTGTTTGGCTATTGCATTTCCAATTCAATATGTCTCCAGGTTTAATCTAGATTTACCAATGATAACTGTTAAATGAAGTGAATTATAGCAAATAAAATTTTAGAAGAAATACAAGTAGTTTATAGTGCCAGAATTTGATAAATTCTGCCTTTTCACTTTGTTTTAGTTTAAGAATAAGATGTGTTTTTATAATATAACTATTAATAGTTTCATGTGGCAGACATGCTCCAAAATAATCTCAAGATATTATTTATTTATTTATTTATTTATTTATTTATTTATTTATTTATTTATTTAAAATTGATTCCAGAGAGGGAGGAAGGGATAGAGAGAAACACAGAGAGAGAGACATTAATGTGAGCGAGTTACATGGATGGGTTGCCACCCATACGTGCCCCAACTGGGGACTGAATCTGCAACCTAGGTATGTGCCCTGACCTGGCATGGAACCGGTGACCTTCTGGCACATGGAACAAAGCTTTAAGCAACTAAACTACACCAGCCAGGGGTCTCAAGACGTTTAGAGACTATTATTTTTTCCCAGGGATTGATCATTATATTTGATGATCAATAACCAAAAATTTTCAAATATTGGCTTAAATTCTCAGTATAGTCTTTATATTTCAGAGTATTCGTTTGTGTTTTGGAGCATGTGTTCTGTGTAACTTTCTGATTTTCTGACTGATGATGCTGTCTTCTCCCTAAAGAGATTTCAAATATATTGACCTTTTATTTGCTTTGCTCTAATTTTAAATGTTTCTTCTACACCTAATAAAAGTAAAACCCAGACCTGTTGAACCTGAATGAAATAAATACAATGAGACT
The DNA here is from genome assembly GCF_054644295.1 of Miniopterus natalensis. Lineage (NCBI taxonomy): Eukaryota > Metazoa > Chordata > Mammalia > Chiroptera > Miniopteridae > Miniopterus > Miniopterus natalensis. Next base: position 146,745,420 of record NC_142081.1, read on the forward strand.
GTCAGAATGAATTTGTCTAGGTGAGAACTACACAGAACAATGGACTTCTGGGACTCGGGGGAAGGCTGTGTGAAGGGCGTAGGGCATGAGGATGGGGTGCCTATCACAGAGTAGGCATTCACTAAGTAGCTGCTGAATGAATGAACACATGAATCCGCATGAACTGCCAAGTCAGGGAAGCCTGGGCTCAAAGAGCCCTTGTAAATCTCTTCTTGGCTCACCGCCAAGGCTCCTTGACACAGACCTTTCTACCGTAGAAGTATTTTGTGTTTTGTTTTTTTAAAATCATGTCTTTACATTACCTCTTCGCCTTTCTATTCTTATTAGATTAAAACCCAGTGACAAAGTATATCCATTTATATTGAATTTGACTTTACAAGGACAGAGACCCTCTCAAGGCTCGATGACCTCAAATTATTTTCTACAAATAGAAAAACTAGATTCACATTTTTCTTGCACATAATAGTTATTCAATAAGTGACAGTTATATATTAATTGAATTAATAATCAGAGATAGAAGAAATTCTTTAAATTATTAGAAAGATAATCCCATGTGTTCAAGGAATTTTGGGACATAGAATCAGACAATTTGTTTTTCTTCAAGTATATTTTGCAATTAATTAGCTAACAGAAAAACACTCAAATTCAGTATCTATAAGAGTGCTTTCCATTGGGATTATACAAAATGACCTGACTGAGTACAGAAAGAAAATAAGTAAACTTTTATAATTGTTTTATTAAAACTAAAAGGGAGAAGTTAGGGTTGACAATAGTACATGTATACAATATGTTACTATATATACATGAGGTAAGGGTGCAATAACATCTATAGATTAGAGAGAGAGAACCTTTGTATCTTTTTCTATCATGTCTAGTACAATTCCTTATAGCTTTCCATTTTTTAAATTTTATTCCAGTTACCAGTATGAACATTATTTTAGTATGATATTATTTTACAAAAATCTCTCAAGCTTCATAGAAAATATAGGTAAATACATTACAATCTAATCACAGAGGGAAAACCTTAAACGGCTAAATTGTGGTTATAGTGATTTAATATAATTGTATATATTTACAAAGACTAAGAGTATTCCTTAAATGTAATTTGAAGACAATATTATGAAACTCTTTTGTTAGTGCATTTGATAATGAGAGAATTAAAATTATAAACAGTCTTTACAGAATTATATTGGATAAATTATTTTGAGAACTTTAAACACTTTACCACCTGTGTTAACTCTTTAAATACCTTAATATTTCCATTGAACTTACATATATTAAAAATCATAAATATTTGAAAATATTTTCAAATAGGACAAGTGATTATAGCAAAAATTAATTTGAACCTAACATAATAAACAAAATAAACCAATGAACAAATTAGATCCAGAGACATAGGAGCATGGAACAGACTGAGGGATCTCAGAGGGAAGGCAGGGGTGGGGGAGTGGGCAGGGGGAGAGATTAATCAAGGAACTTATATGTTTCTAAGCATAACCCATGGACACAGACATTGGTCTGGGGAAGGCCTGGGAGTGGGGTGGATGTGGGGTGGAGGCGATCAATGGGAGGAAAAAGGGGACATCTGTAATACTTTCAACAATAAAGATAAATTTTTAAAAACTTTAAAAAAAAGGAAAAAAATTGTAGATGAAATGAAAACTACGATAATGTTTAGTCTTAGGAAAATAACTGCGTTCTAAATATGAGGTCAGTAAACAGTGGCTTAGTATATCAATACAATGTTACATATCTATTAACTCTACCAAATTTGCCAAAAAGTGCTTCCCTTGGTAATCACATCATGTATAAACTCAAGAAAAATTATATTTTTGGATACTATAAAATAGAAAGAGGGGATATGAATCTAAAGGGAAAAGGGAGTGGAAGGAAAAATAATGGAAAAAAAGGTAAGAATGGTGAGCTAAGTTCTTTAAAACATAGTTATTATTTGTTATTCCTCACTCAAGGAGATTTTTCCATTGATTTTAGAGAGCGAGGAAGAGAAAGGGAGAGAGAGAGAGAAACACCTATGAGAGGCTGTGTCCTGTGTACTCCATGCAGGGGACTGAGCTGCAACCGAGGCATTACCCTGAGCAGGTGACCTCTCAGTGCAGGGGACACGACCCAATCCACTGAGCCACACAGGCCCAGGCACTTTATGCTGTTAATTTTAAAAGGTTTTTACCAGTCCAGATTTGAAAACTGCTGTGTAGGTAGGCAGCTCTCATTCCTTGTAAATCATTTTTGTACAATAGAATACTCCAAGGCTGCTTTTCTTTCACTTAAAAACAGTTTTATAAAAACTTTAGATTCTATTTTTGTGGGGAAAGAGTTTTTTTCTGCTCTCATTCTGTCTCACTTGTAGTTATACATTAAATAAATGAACTGTGGAATTTTTTCTTCCATCAGAAATCACATTGGAATAAATGGAGTGCTAAAAGAATGTTACCTCTACGTTGTCATTTTACATTTAGCTCCTAAGAAGATTAACTATGCTCCTTTAATTGCTCAGAATTAGAAAGCAGGTTCTAGTTAATACCTAAGGGAGAAAAGAAGGAGAAGTATTGAGGGCAAGTGAATAACCAGGGTGATTCACTAAGCTTGAAAGAACAGAATGCAGAATGGTGGTTTACACATTTAATGGAAAAGATAAACATCAAAAAAAGATTTCCTCTACAAAATTCCACTTCAGAGGGCACTGGCTCAACACACACACACACACACACACACACACACACTCTCTCTCTCTCTCTCTCTCTCTCTCTCTCTCTCAACGGGAAGGTCACAAATCCCTGTTCCCTGCTCAAATAAGGCTAATTATTTGGAAAGAAGCGATGTCTTTATATAAATATTATTTTCTTGCATATAGAAAGCTTAGTTTTCCTGGAAAACACTCCTAAGTATTGTACCTGAAATAAAGAGAAGGCATTTCGAGTTACTTTTACTGTGGAAGTCATGGCAGAAAGGGGGGAAGCTCCGCTGAATCCTGATGACTACAATAAACACACTGCACATTCCTCTGCAAGCAGCGTGAGCATCTAAAGACACCCTTGCACGCATGCTTTCCTAATTACATATTATTTTACAGCTCAGGTCATTGTGTGGTGTGTGATTCAATACAAAGGCAGGGAGCGGTGGGTAATCAAACAGTGCTCTGCTTTCTGTGTGGGCTTTTATTAAAAGTGATATAAAAATTCACACCGTAAGCAAAATTTAGGCATGGATTTAAAACTTGTCCTTTGACGAGCATGATGCTGAGCTCATAATAGGGTGGCAGAGAAGCCGTGTATCCATTCTGCATGCCCTCAAGTCACATGTAGTAATTGTAACGGCAATAACTGTTATCTCAATAATATTTTGCAGCGTAGGAGGTGGTTTCTCTGATAATAATGAGTAATACAAGTGGAGTTTATCCCAACTTTTAGTAAAAGACTAAAAGACACAGAAAAGGGTGTAACTAAATCAATCTAAGAAACACTACACCTTCCAACTCGTTAAGGTGAACTTACAAGGATATTTTATTTCTCCTGATTCTAAAATGAAGAATATTGTTTTTCTGGTCCTTGTTTTATAGCTGAATTAGCAATTATCTGGCAAGACTCTGAAATATTCCCTTAAAACAGTAACTAAAATATGAAAAGGATATGTTGGCATTGGTATGACAATGCCTAAGACATTGAAGGCTGGATCCCAAACGAGGAAAAGGGAGATTTCTTTTAAGACAAAAATGCCTGAGACAGAGCTAGTATAAAGTATGCTGGGGATGCTGTTCCTGGGCCTATCAATTTAGAATCCAACTAAGAAACTGGGTCACGGTGAGACTGAGGCTTTAGGTTAGTATAGCACCAACACGCTTGCATAAAAACAACAGTCAGCAAAATCTAGATTTTCTTCCGGAAAGTAAAAAATTAACACAAGTCTCAGAAGAGGATTATAAAAAAAGTGTTTGCCTGTCTTTCTCCTTTGTGTTCTTAAAAGGGAGGCTTTGTTGAATATTTAAAAATCAGGTCACAGAGTTCATCAAAACACAGGCTATTAATACTTAGCTCACTCTTGTAATTGGTTTGCTCTCAAAAAAGATATAGTTTTAGGTGCAAACCTTAATTGCCATACAATTAGAATATCCGCAGATTCCTAGGACTTTGTGTCTCTTTTGCACATGTTTGAAAGTACATCTCATATATATATATGTATGTATATACATATATATATGTATGTATGTATTAATATATACACACATACATATGTATACATTTCATCACATAATTAACAAAGATAAATATAAAATATATTTGCCATTTGAATGCCAGAGTATGTAAAATATAATTTTTAATTTTTTTAAATATACCTTTATTGATTTCAGAGAGAGGAAAGGAGAGGGAGAGAGAGAGATAGAAACATCAGTGATGAGAGAGTCATTGGGGATCGGGCCTGCAACCCGGGCATGTGCCCTGACCGGGAATCGAACCCCGATCTCCTGGATCCCAGGTGGACGCTCAACCGCTGAGCCATGCCTAGCAGGGCAGAATTTTTAAATTATTAGCCTCTGCTCTCCTCAGTTTTCCTCCTTCCCCATGGACCTAACCATCATTGTCAATTTAGTACAAATTATTTAATGTATTTTCCTAATTAATAGTCATATATAAATATGTATTGCTTTTATTTTTTTTTACAATATAGGATGTATTAAACAACATTCTGTGACTTTTTTCACTTGACTACTCTAGCCACACATACTTCATTTTATTTTATTAGCTTTCCAGTTTTCCATAGTTTAAATTAAATGAACCAATTTAACTATTCCTGTTTGGGCAAAAATGCAGATTTTTCCCAATTTTTGTTTCCATAAGTGATGATGCAATTAACTTCTTAGACATTTATTTTGACTTAATGCTATTATTTTTACTTAATACTATTCATTTTGACTTAACCATAGTTACATTTAATAGCATTTGACTTAATTTGCTGTCTGAAACATTCCTCAAAGTGGGTTTTCTGAGGCAGCATAAGAGCCATTAAAATTTTGGAAGAAAGAACTGTAGATGATGTGGCACAGCCGACTAGCAGCATGGAGAGGTCCCATTCCTCACTCCCTCGCTGTTACTGAAGGTTACCGTTTTATTTTTTGATCCCTCTGAGAGTAACACAGTATGTCGTTAAGTTCCTTGCCCTAACTATCAGTGAGCAGAACCAGCTGCATGGTTTGTGGGGTCCAGTACAAAATGAAAATGCAGGGCCCCAGGAGGGATCCAGAAAAGCAATGTCCCCTTCCCACAGCCCAGCCCTGCTACCCACGGACAATGGGTGACCTCAAGGATTGAAGCCTTTGCACCTGGGCACAGTTGGTACCTGGATGCAGGTGGGGAAGAGCCCTGCTGAGTATCTCCCAGAATAATCAGCGGGGAAGCCAGGCAGGCTGAGCCGCCTCAGCCTCACCCCTCTCAGGACGCCTGGGCTAGTGCCTGACCTGCCTCCTTTAGGATCCAGCCTGTGCCCCTGCCCTCGAAGGCCAGCAGCAAAGCGAGGGCCTTTCCCGGGCACACAGTCTGATCTCCGTCTCCCACAAGGAGGGGATGAGCCCATCCCAGGGAGGTGACAGGAGGCAGGAAGGAGAGAAGAGGTTGGACCTCACAAGAGCCAGGGTGCATGCTCCCCAATGTCCCCTGAGTTCACTTACAAAACCCAGATTCAAAATAAAACTATTAAGAATTCCAAGATGATGGCCACAGAGCTTTAAACCTGAAGGAAGGAGGCCTGCTCAGTGTGGGAACCTGGGTCACTGGTTGCTCGCCCTTGAAACAGAACCAGCGAGTGAGAGTGAATATCTATTCACAGGTTTATTGGACTTTTATATTTCTTTTTCTCTACAATTCTTTACCCTTTTCTCACTATGATGTTGTTTGCTTATATTTTTCTAAAAGATTTTGGAGCCATTTTGTTTGAAGGAGATATATTCCCTGAGCATATGTTGACAATATTTTTTTCTGATCTATTGTCTTTCTAGAGACTTAAACATTTATGCACTCTCAAATTATGAAAATACCCTGATGTCTCCCGTTCGATTATTTTTATTTAATTTAGTAATTATTTAACTGTTTTTACATTTTGAGCTTTAATTCCGTGGAAATACATTTAAATATATGATGAGATGTTTGGATCTAATTTTATATTCCTCTAAGTAGTCAGTTGCCAAACATCATTATTAAGCAGTTCAGTCCATTTTTACTGGCAGAGAATTCCATCAACATTGCACGTAAAACTTCCGTTTACACTTGGATAAGTTTCGGTTCTTTTCTATTCTACTGAATCACTGTGTATTATGATAAATATTTGATTACTACAGTAGCTATATGTTGACTGTTAGCTATCTGGTATTGCTGATCATTTAAAGGTTAGGAATAAGTAGCCTACTCCTGACATACAGCTTAGCCGTTACAGGTATGTGGATGTGCTTAACCCAACATTTTCTGTTCTCGTAGGCAATACAGTTTGATGTAACAAAGAGCCTGAAAAACTGTGAGTCAAATCTTGTATTAAAACCTCAGTCATAAGACTACAAATCCTATTCAGTAAGTAATCTGCCTATACAAGAATAATGAAGTATTTTTCACAAAACAAATTATTTGTAACATTACATTTAATAAATATTCATGCCCCCTCATTATAACATCAGAGCCCCCCCTTATTATAACATCAGAGTATTTCACTTTAATTTACATCCTAGTATATCTTTGCCCATATCTTTTTCTAATGTCGTTATTGATTTCAGAGAGAGGAAGGGAGAGGGAGAGAGAGAAACATCAATGATGAGAGTCACTGATCAGCTGCCTCCTGCAAGTCCCCCTACTGGGGATCGAGCCCACAACCCGGGCATGTGCCCTGACCAGGAATCGAACTCCGATCTCCTGGATCCTGGGTAGATACTCAACCGCTGAGCCACACAGGTCTTTGGCCATATCTTTGTGATTTTCAGATAGGTGTCATTTCTCTGACAATCAAGCTAACAATTTTTAATCCCATTGAAGGAACTGTTTTTCAATAGAAAATTATAGCTTATTTACAGTGATTCTAATAATAAACACATTTCAGTTTACTCCTCCTATCCTATTTGCAGTATCCTACCTTATTCCTTTTTGTTGCTGGAATGAATAATTTGTTTTTTAGTGTGTAATTTCAAGTCCCTGTGTATGTACATATACACAGTGTTTATCTTCATCATTTTAATTATTACATTTAAGTTTATTTATTTACACCAAAACTAAATAATTTATAATCTCTTACTCCAGCTTACACAAAATTTTTAAGACATATGTTTCTTGGATTCTTTTTGGACTTATATGAACTCTTAAGTTTTGTTAAATAAACTTTTGAATTTTAAGTCCAAGTTGTTTTTTTCATACGAATGCTTCTCATACCAACAATATTATTTATAATTCTATTATCATCATCAATTTAGATGAACTCTGAGTTCTACTGTATTCATTTTTAACTGTGTTTTCATAATAAACTTACTTTGAACTTTGAAATCTGAACTATTCTGATATAATTTTCATTCAACTATAGTATTTTCTGGAGTAATTTCTCAGAATGTATATATCCCTTATAGTTATCTGAGAGAGTGTGCAGTCTTTGTATATGAGTGTGTGTGTGTGTCTATGTGTAATTAGCTTTCTTTCTTTCTTTTTTTCTTTCTTTCTTTCAATTTTTTTTCTTTATATCTTGGCAAAGAAAAGAGTTCTTGATTCGAAGAACTGTGCTGTCTTCACAAATTCAATGATGCAGATGAAATCCGTGATGCAAAACCGATTCTTTTGTTCTCAGGAGGTTTGTGTGCTTTTTCAGTTTATCCTTGGAGTTGAGAAAGTTTCACCAGGCTCGATGTGAGTGTGTATCTTCTCTTCATTAATCATACTTGGCACACTTGGTAAGTGTGACTTAAAATCTTAATTCTTTTAGCCATTGTGAATGCTCTAACAGTGGTTTGTGTGTCTCCTCTAATGGCTTTTTCAAGTAAAAGATCTATTTAGGCATGCCCGGAATAACTTTTGTGTTTGCTTCTTTATCTAAAACAATGGAGATAAAAAATACATTGTTCTTTCTACCTAACAGGTGCATCTCAAGCCAAAAAACAAAACCGTGTTTTAAAAGTATTCTATACTTATGAGATATACTTCTTTATTAAAATCACTGTACACTATGATCTCCAACACCACCACCAAAGATGAACCACAATGGCCTGAGTGCTTGCCTTTCAGATAGGAATATGAGGAGCCACTGCCTCTTGGTGGCTTTCCCTTGCTTAATATCCCTGATGTTTCTGAAGCATGACTCCCTTGGCCAGGAGTTGTCCATGGCTTTAAACAGGGTAGGATTAGATTTCACTGATTATAAAAAATGGATGCCCTAAATAAATATACTAAAGGAAAAATATGATAGATTGTAATGATAAGAGGAGTTTTGATATTCCGGGAGAATGTTTTGTTATGTTACAGTGCAGTGAAATAAAATATATATCCCATGTTTGAGACTTAAATAGGACACTTTTCTTTTTTTAATTTTTAAATTAAAAAATTATATTTCCTGATTTTTTTTCCTTTACATTGACTAGAAGAGATTAATGACTCAGCTGTCGGTACGTCTTGTGATTTTTGACACTGAAATGAGGTTAAAATCTGTGCTTGGCATTCTTAAAAAGCTTTCTCTTCAAAAAGCTATGGCTGTGAGAGAGGCAGCCTTAGATTCTCTCATATATTCATTGATATTTTTGGTTTACCATTGGCAACTTGAGATTTATTTTTCATTACTACAAAACAACCTCAAAATGTTAATTAAACATTTACATGAACAACTAGAACCATAATAAAGAATGCCTACTTTGGGGGGGGGGGGAGCTTCATTTCTCTGGTTTTCAGTATGTCAAGGAATAGAGGTACTTCTCAGTCACCCTGTAGTATGTCTTTAAAAGCAGCACATTTTCAAGAATGATTAGATTAACAATGTGTTGCAGCCACAGTATAACTACCAAGCAGGGGCTGTGATAACAGAACACCCAGCAGCATAAGTGCATGCTTCATGGCTTGATGTTGTGGAAGCTATTTTCATTTGACCAACACTGAAGGTTACACTGAGGATTGAAGAATATCACACAATAAAATGGATAAAAAATATGATGGATATTTGGCAAGAGACATAAACTTAAAGGACAGTAAAATTCATGAGACTCTTGGGCTGTCACTCGGATTTTATGCAAAATTAGGAATTTTTTTAATAACAAAAATATATTGAGTGCTGAGAGGCTGGGTTGAGTGCTACTTTGGGATGGGAGTAGAAGAGGAACCCCAGTCACTTTTGGAGGCAATAGGAGGGCAGAAATGACTAATAAATTTTGTTCTCTCTCTTTGGAAGTGTATGAAGTTCACTAGTTTACACTGACACTGACGTGAATAGACTGTACGACTTTAGAGGTAAAGTCATTTGTGACTTTTATACATACAATCCCTTTATGGTGAAATGTGACTTAAAAGAAAATATAAAATTTTATAAAAATACAAACTTATCCAGAAACTTTGAAGAGGAAAACTTTGCCCATTGCTACTCCTCAAACCATTTGTTGTGATTTTTTTCCACTTGGGTAAATGTTTGCAAATCTCCATCTTATCTCCTCTCCCTTTATATTGGGAATACCATTTTTTTGTTTTATTTTTGTGCTGTATGTAATCTTACAAAATAATCTGGTTGTTCACAGAATAGGTTGTACTAACATTTCACTTACTATCACTGATTTAATTTTTATTCAATTTTTATCTCAGATATTTCTATCTATATTCATAAAATACCTCAGTATTCATTTTTATTTAATTTCTTTTTGATACATATTTCTCCTCCCCTTAGGCATTTTGTTGGAGGCTGCCTAAATTATAATTTCAGTGGACTATCAATCCTTCAGATAATATCTTAAAGAGACCTGTTCTTAAGTGCATCTTGCACAAGATCCTACATCATTGGCTCTTTTCCCTCTCTCTATCTTCTGAAGAAAGCTCCACCCAAAACCACTGAAGCTTTCCAGGACTTTCTTCATGTTGACTTAACCTATGATAAAATGAGGCACATTTAATGCTTCTTACAAAGCACCCACCCTTCTCCCCTTGTCTCCAACCCTAGATTTTTTATTTTGTTTTATGAAACACTGATGTTTCTGTCAATGTTGGTTCTGGAACCTCAATGCAGTATGTTTTCTGACAATATCTAAAGGAGGGAAAAAAGTGTGATGGTTTTCTGCGAATCAAGAAGGAAGGAATGGAAGAGTGTGTAAGAGTACAAGGAAGGAGAGGAATAATCATAGAATTAAACAACATAAGGGCCATGAAGTTTTGCCAAAAGAGGGGAAATTTACTCACTGGTGAGCTCTCCAAAGCCAGGAATCCTATATTACTTCCCCAGCATACTGTCTTGACAGAAATTTCTAAATGAATAAAATGAATTCAACATGAAAAAAAATCAGTTGAAATGAAAGGAACAATTTTGAGGCTCTTAAGGAAATTTGGGATTCTTCAAAGTGTATACAGGCTATCTGAATGACATGTAGAACTTGTTTGCAGCCAGCCAACCTCATAGATTAAAAAATGGATACCTTCATGAAGTAATTATAGAAAATATTTCTTATCTCTGACCATCAATATGGTTTTTACAAAAATACCATACATACATTCTGCTTTGTTTCCTGGCTTAAGACTTTGATTCTTGTTGAAAAAAGAGAATTATCTTGCCCTGCCCCATGTGGCGCACTTGATAGGGCATCGTCCTATGCACCGAGAGGTCGTAGGTTCAATTCCTCTTCAGGGCACATGCCCGGGTTGCAGGCTCAGTCTCCAGTAGGGGGCGTGCAGGAGGCAGCAGATTGATGTTTCTCTGTCTCTCCCTCCCTCTCTCTTCCTCTCCCTCTACAGTCAATAAAAACATCTTTGTTAAAAAAATTCTCTAACTTTTCCTTCCTCTTCCCATTCTATATACATATAGGAAGAAAAGTAGTAACTGGATATATTTAGTGGCATAAACAAGACAGGGATACTTTCTCAAATCAGACTTCCAGAGAATAAATATACAACCATTATCCCTTGAAATAGCTTAATGCATGTTTATTGCTCTTAAATTTGGTAAGCACCACTACTAATTTTCTCACAGTCAAATCATTCATCTTATTAGGACATACATCAAAATTTGTTGCTTTCTACGTCATTACCTTCCCCATTATAAGTTTGACCCTTGAGCCTGGATTGTCATTCTGGTGCACTGAACCACAGAGTAGTTGCTCAATAAAATGGTTGAATTAGTGAATACCTTCAGATGCCTTTGACTCTAGCAAATCATGAATTATTTAGTACTGCAATTTATAATCTAGTGTTTATGAACACTAATTGCTCACTTCATGAGACTGAACTACCTATGGTTAAAGTCAGGTTGGACTTCCATTCTATTGATATGTTTAATTGCAGGACAGTACTGCTTGAGCCTTAACAATGATTTTTGGAGTTAGACACACTACCTGCTTTTTTGTTTAATTCAGAAGTGTGTATGTGATGAGCATTTTGTTTCTTGTATAATATCCAATGTTAGAATTTTTTTTTTTTTTTAAGTTTATAACTCCAGGTGCACCTAGTATTTTGCTGACTTCAACATAGTAGAAAATCTTGACAGTTCCTTCATGGTGTTTCTCAATTTCTTCACTCCTTATAGCACTGGTGTGTCTTTTGGTATTATCACTCAGGTCAGAATCATTACAGTGACATTTTAACTGGACTCCATGGATCTATATGCTTTCCCTTTTATCCATCTGTTTTTATATTCTGCTCAAAAACTCCTAATAGATCTCTGCAATATAAGATGTAAAGCTTTTTTAAATTGAGCTGGCATTTACCATCTTCTATAAGTATCTCACAACCTTCTTAATGGCATAATAACATTACTTCTGATCAAATAAATCATTGCACCTCTTTGTTCTTGCTAATTCTACTATACTTATCTAAAACTTATTTCAATCATTCCTCCAAATGAGGGACTTCTAACATAAGAGAGAAGAAAAAATTCTTTCATGTTAAATGAAAAATTCTTCTGTTTGGGGGTTAGAATATGTGAAGATGACTAAAGGGAACAGAAAAGCTCTTTTAGAAGATTAGTAAAGAGATCCATGTGAAGATGGGGTGCAAACTGGACAAAAGGTGTGCTGAGAAAAAAACTAGGAGGGAGGAGAACAGAAAGGAGGCTGAGAGGGTGTGAGGTTGGAGACCTAATGAGATGGAAGAAGAGTGAAAACCTCCAGTAGTGAATGTTGGTGTCCTACCCACCCCCTCCCATAAATTGAATATTCTGTAGAGTCCACTAAATTAACATGTCAATGTGTGCTTTTTATCTGCCAACTGAAGAAGAGGTTCAGTTTTAACTGTAGGTATCTGTAGGTACCTGCAGAGATCAAAGAACATGCTCATAAACAAAATGGGAGATTATAGAATGAAAGTTTCCTCTACCCAAGGACTCGTGGGAGGGTTTAGATTATTAAAGACTGGGAAACAATCATGGTATCTGAGGTAAGCACAATGAAGTTAGAATCGCAACTCTCTCTCTTTTCTCTTTCTCATTTTATTAAAGAGTTTCTTCACCACACAATAAGAGTGGTGTCTCCAAATTTATTACAAGTATAGGTTAGAATACCTGTATTTTTTCAGCAGTTGTCATATCCTGCTTTGAATATATGTTAATATGTGTATATTAACATATATATGTATATTAAATATATGTATATTTATAAAAATCTGTATCATTTTTTTCACTTAATTATAAAATGGTATTAGTAAAGAACATAGCTTTACTTCTTTGGATCTGTTAAAATTTCTAGAGTATTAACATAAGCCTTATTAGTGTCTGGTTCATTGATTTGTTGATAATAAAGCATACTCAAAAGAAAAACTCCAATAAAAATTTAGAAAATGGGGAAGAGAGGGGTGACTCTACTTCTCCAAAGGGGGACCTTCCTGGAGCACAGAGAGGTCAAGTGCTGGAATTCCATTGTCACCTAACTGGTAGTACTGGTTATTACTGCATTTTCTCCCTGGGCTGGTTTTCAATTCATAAGAGTTGTTGGTTAATTAATTCAAAAGAACCTATAAATTTTTGTGGGTATTTTTGTATTCTATCATAGTCTAAAAAATTAATATCCTAATTTACTGGAAAGAAATATTAAACAAATTGAAAATGTCTCTTTGTTAAGATTCAATAATATTTTAAGGATTCAATTCAAATGAGAATGAGACCTAGGTCAGGTCAGAGGTTATGAAAAATGCACTAGCAAATGATAGTATTTCTTACAGTTTTTCTTTTGAAAATGTATACACATCTATAAAAAAGCAATATTTCTTCTTGTCAACAAATGTGAAATACTGGAAATTTTATCCTGGCTTTTTATTAATCTCCCACTTTCCTTGGGTAAGATTTTTATTTCTGCTTCAGTTTGTTTCTCCACCTGTAAAATGATAATAATAATGGTTACTGCTGTTCCTGGTGGAAGTGGGGTTCTTGAGATGTTGTGCGGGAAAGAATTTCCTGAGAATAACAAGAGAGCATAAGTAATATTTATTCAAGTGGGAATAAACCCCTGGGTTTCCAAAGTCCCATCTCTGTCTGTCCCTCCAAAGAAGAAGTCTAATCTTGTCTTCAGGGGCCAGAATATAGGGCACTGCCCGTAGTGTCTGCTCCATATTAAAGTCCAGTCCAGTCCAACATCCTACATGGGCCATGGGCCATGCGGCTGCTAAGGCCACATGGCTGTGGAGAGAGAAATCACCAATGCAGGGGCTAGTGCAAGCCATACAGCAAGAGAGAAAAAGAGAGAGGGAACTCTTTGGGAATTTTAACCAAGAGTTTATTCAAACTAACCAATTAACTTTCCAAGCTTTCCAGAGCTTCTGATGGGGTCCATCCCCTGGCCAATCCATTGTTCCCCAGGCTAGACAGACAGGCAAGCACCTCCCCTGGGCCACCCTGACTTCTACTGCACATGTGCCTATCACCCCCTCCTCCCACCAACAATTTCATAACCCAATGGGGGAAGGGACGGGTGTTAATCCCCTTGGAGGAACAATGTAGTGTGAAGCTATAGCTTTTTGGTGAAACTTCCCAGGTGACCATGCTTACAGTATCTGACTTCCCTTTGCTTTCTTTTCTTTACTAATATTAACTAGCTAATTACAATGTTAATTAGCTTTCTTATAAGGTTTCTGAGAAGCATAAAGTTAATAATAAATACATAAAATATGCTTAGAATAGTGACTGCCACTTACTAAATGGTATATAAATGTTTGCTATTATTATTACCATTATTTTATTTAGTGTAATTTTAAACAAAAAGTGAAATCAGCACACATAAAATGTCACCAGAGACCTTATTGTTATTAGAATGTGTTCATCATAACTATTTTATGGGTTAATAGTAACAATAAAAATGTGTTTTCAAAAAGTAGTATTGTTGGAAGAGTATTTTAATTTATGAAAATGGGGTAATAATACATTTTATCACCAAGTACAGTCACTTGAGAGAAAGCAAGAATTTAAGGGCTATATGAAAAACTACCTAAAAGAAGACCTCATCCCAGTGATTTGTGTTTTCCCTTTTTAAATTAAAATAAATTATTTGTTTTCATGAAAGAGGAAACTTTATCAAAGACCTTCTAGGAGCAACACATGACAATATTATGTTTAGAACCTATTCCTAAATTTAACTATAACATTATATTTAAAAACATTGTGACTGGAAAGTAATGTCCATATAACATTCCCACCCATTTTTAGATAACTTATTATCAGTACATTTAATCTCCTTCACAAGCTGGTCTCACAAATACTTAGCAACAGCAAATGCTGTTTACTTCCTCTGCACAGCCTCCAGCCGCTTTTCTCTTTTTTCCATCCCTAAAACAAGCCAATTCTTGCAGTTTCCACAATGGTTTACAGTCCTATGTGAGGTTTATTCTGTCTGGAACAGCTTCTTCTATTTCACTGGGGTAATTTTTACAACATTTTTTAAACCAGTCTCGAAAATCACATACCTACACCCTCTGCGATGTCTTCGTTAATTACTTTGGGGCAAAGCAATCAATTGCTCTACCTAACCTCTTCTACAAAACTCAGGCGAGTTTCTTCCCTGGGGGGGGGGAGGGGGGAGTATAGCCCCTCCCCCGGCACCTGCTGCCTCAGTGTGCGCCAGGCCTTGGGGCCTTGGGGTCGCCACAGGGCTGGGCGGCTCTCTGTCTTACTACTTGCCAAAATGCAGAATAGCTTGCCCCTCCTTCAGCTGCTTGCCCCAACCCAGCCCACTGCCCGCAGGCCTCTCTTCCCTCAGGCTTTTCCATGTGGCTGACTTCTGCTTCTCCTACAGGATTCTGCTCACCTGTCACCTGAAAGGAGAGCACTTTCTTGACAACATAACTAAATTTCACTTCCCTTGCTTCTCACTCCAAACCTTCCCCAGTCCTTTTCTATCGCCGCATACTTTTATTTCTTTCGTATCATCTAATTCCTTTTTCTTTTCTCCCCAGCAAAGAGAAGGTATTATTTAAAACAGGGAATCCATTTCTAAGAGTGGAATTGATCTAGCCAAGGGTATACATCTTCAGACCTTTGATACATTTTGCCAAGTTTCTATCCAGACATATTTTACTGCTACTGCTATTATTATATAGCATGTATAATTTTAATACAGGTATATAATTACACCACTCATTATAACTATCACTTATGTTCTTACAATATACCAATCACTGTGCTAAGTGCTTTAATACATTAAGCGTATCTTTACATGTATTAAGTCTATTGGCACTTTCACTGGCAGCTTAAAAGGCTGTCATTTGAACACACTCCATTATTTTTTAAATTTTCAATCATTAAAAATTATAGTTTACTTTCTATATTTGAATTTCTCTAATGGTAAGTATGTTAAACATGTCTTCCTATTTTACTAGTCATTTGTATTGCTTTCTTTTTTTTTTTTTTTTTTTGTAAACTCGGTGTTCAGTTTGCTGAGGCTGACACTGCAAAACACCACAGACTGAATGGGCTCAAACATCAGAAACTTGATGTCTCACAATTCTGGAGGCTAGAAGTTCAAAATTAATGAAATTAATGTGTCGGCAGAGTCACACTGCCTCTGAAGAGGCAAAGGAAGAATGGACCCCAAGTCTTTCCCCTAACTTCTGGTAGGTCCTTGATTTGCAGCAGCCTATCTCCAATCTGCACATGGTGTTCACCCTTCATTTTCACACCATCTTCCCTCTGTGTATGGGTCTCTGTATCCAAATTTTTCCCTTTTATAAGGACACAGGTTATTTTGGTTTAGGGCCACCTTAATGATTTCATATGAACCTGATTACCTACAAAAACTTATTTTCAAACAAGTCACATTCTTAGATGCTGGGTATAAGGACTTCAACTCATGAATTTTGGAAGAACACAATCAATCCATAATATCCAGTTCTTGATTTTTACTAATTCTTCTTTTGTTATACTCATATATTTTCATGCATTTAAAGAAAAAGAAAAATGAAAGCCTGGACCATAGGTCTGGCAACTATATTTCTGGTTTAAGTTTGTCTCTCAATTTTATGTACTATTGACATTCTACATTTCATATTTATATATAAAAAAACTATTATTTTTTAACAAGTACCTTTAGACATGCCTTTGCCATGATATAGAACCCTAACTTAGATTACTTTAAATTTCAACTTTTCATTTAATTAATACAAGCCATACATTTATCCCTCACGAATCACCATTCTGCAAATCATTCTTCACCCTGCCACAAAGATTTATCTAATATATGCTTCCGACTTATCTCATTACTTAAAGTCTGTGAATGACTTCTCATGCTCTGTATTATGAAAAACTTACTTGCACAGTTTGCCTTCCAGGTCTTTTGAGATCTAGCCCTGCCCACTTTGCCAGCCATTTCTTCGGCCCAGTGTTACACACGCCTACACTTCCTTCTCACCAAACTACCTCAAGTCTGGAAAACGCACCATGTCCCCTCAGGCCACAATGCCTTTGCAAATGTTGTCCTTAACTACACCTGCATGCACATTTCAGAACTAAACCTAAGAATCGCATTACATAAATGTTTCTTTACCTATGAATTCTGAGTATTATATAAAATATCTACTATACAGTGAAAATGAATGAAGCAATTATTTGCCATTTTAAGAAAGTATTTCTCTCACAGTGATGATTCTGAGTGGAGTCATCATACAACTTAGGGAGTGGGGCATTGCAGAAACAGCTGAACAGGTTGCAAATCTGGTGAGACAATAGAACCAGAGGCCAGGACCGAATCTGGGTGAATCACTTCATTCTCTAATGGCATGGGAGTGATTCTGAATGCCCAGACAATCATTCCACAAGTATTTTTTTAATTTTTGCTTTTGAAATAATTTTCTATTTGCAAAATGTTATAAAGACTGTACAGCAAGTTCCCTTGTACCTTTACCCACCTTCCCCTGATGATAGCATCTCAAGCAACCATGGTATATTTATCAAAGCTAAGAAACAGACACGGCACAAAAACACTAATTGAACTGTAGACTTTGTCCAGATTACCTTTGTTTTTCCACTTATGTTAATTTCCTGTTTCAGAAACCTAGCCAGTATATCACATTCTATCGAGCCTTCACATCTCCTTAGCATCTTTCATTCCGTGACAGGATCCCATTCTTTGTTTTTCATGACCTTGACACTTTCCAAGAATACTTTTCGGGCATTGGGAAGACTATCTCTCATGTGTACGTGTCTGATGGTGCTCAGGATTAGTCTGAGAGTATAGATTCGAGGGAAGAATAAAACTGTGGTGCTACGCCCTTGACACTGTACCAATATCAGGGCATCTATTACATCAGCCTTGATGATTTAACCTTGGCCATTTGGTGATGGTGGAGTCTGCCAGGTTTCTCCCTTGTAAAGTTATGATTTTTCCTTTTTCTATATTTTATGAGAAGTGAATCATTAAATCCAGCCTACACTTGAAGGGGGATGGATTAAGCTCCACTTCCTAGAAGAAGGGGTGTCAGAGAATTTGCAGACGTTTAAACCACCACAGCAATTGTGTGCTTGTGGATATGTAAATATTCAGCCTGCCTTTTTAATCCTCTAATTTTAACTTTTTCTCTTTCTCTTGTCCTTTTTACATGTATTATTTTGAATTTTCCTGAAAAGAATATTTGTTCCTTTCCCTTAATTAATTTATTTATTCAATCGTTCTCTTATATCAGGATGCACTCGTGGATATTTATGTTATTCTTGGGTTATGATCTTTTACTATCATTATCTATTTTCTTGCTCAAATTTTTTAAGCTTTGGCTATTGGAAGCTTGTTCGGGCTAAATTGTGTGTCTTTTTGATATGGCTCATCTTAATTTTTTTTTTTTTAACTTTCTCACTTACTGGCACCGCAAGAGGGTTTAGGTTCATTTTGTACATCCCCTACCCCATAGAACGAGTCATTTCTCCCATGACCCGTGTTTTCTTTCATTAGAGACTGATGTTTAGAAACTGAGATCTGAATGCTGGGCATGCTCTTTGCTATTGAAGTTTCAATGATGCTAAGCCTTTCAAATAGGGAGAGTTAGGAAATCCATGTATGTATACTTCCCAAATGTATATATATATATATCCCCACTTATTTCTGCATTTTCTATCAGCATCTACATTGAAATAAGCACCCATTTACACTTAAATCTCCATCTCTAATTCAACACCACAAGGTTTCTCCCATTTTTTTTTATAACTCAACCTTTGACAGTGAGAAACCCAGATCCCCTTATTTACAATTTATTTACATCAAACCTAGAAATTTCCTTCCAAATTTATAACTAATGGGCCTGTGAGAATAAATTTATCAACCGGAGTACCGTATTTATTTTGTACAGTTCGTTTTTGTCTGTAGCCTTACAGTATACATTCAAACCCTTATATTTCAAAGTTACTTATTTTAATTTATTTTTCCCCATCTCTTTCAGTGAGATTATGCCATACATTTGCTTTTAGATGTATCATTAGAGTCTGCAGGATATCCTGGGATCCTCCAACATCCTGACTGATTCCCTTAAAATTTGAATACATTAAAGTTTTCATTTTATGGTGTACATTTCAATAAGTTTTGATAAATGCATATAGTCATGTATCCACCATCCATGTTTCTTACAGCACAGTTCCATCACCCTCAAAATCCACTTATACTGATGGTATATAGGCAGCCTCTCCCCCCTCACCACCCTTGGCAACTAATACATTATTTTATATTCCTATAGTCCTTCCAAGGGGTCAAATACATGGAACCATACATGGATTTGACTTTTTTTTTACTTAGCAATTTCTCCCTGTTGTATGAATCACTTCTTCATTCCTTTTACTACTAAGTAACATTTCATTGTACCAATATACCATTTGTTTATCCACCCACAGGTTGAAGACAGTTTGGATTTTTCCAGTTTTTGACGATTATGAAAAAACCTGTTATAAACATTACCATACAAATTTTGGTGCGAACATGTTTTTATTTTCTTAATTAAAGTATAGTTGACATACAATCTTATATTAGTTTCAGGTGTACTATATAGTGATTCAATATTTGTATACCTTATGATGTGATCACCACAATAGGTCTAGTAACATACGTCAATATACAAAGTTATTATGATAATATTGACTATTTTTCTTATGATGTACTTTATATCCCAATGAATTTTTTATAGCTGCAAGTTTTTATATCTTGTTCCCCTTCAACCCTTTTACCTATCCCTCCTTTTAGATTCCAAATATAACTGAAATAATACTGTATTAGTCTTTGTATGACTTATTTCACTTAACATAATATCCTCTAGGTCCATCCATGTTGTCACAAATGACAAGGTTTCATTATTTTTATGACTAATATTGAGTAATATTCTATTTTATATATATATATATATATATGTGTGTGTGTGTGTGTGTGTATATATATATATATATATTACATCTTCTTTATCTCAGTGGACACTTAGGCTGCTTCCATATTTTGGCTGTTGTAAACAATTCTGCAGTGAACATAGGGGGTGAACATATCTTTTCAAATTAGTGTTTTGTTTTCTTCAGATGGATACCCAGAAGTGGGATTGATGAGTCTTATGGAGTTCTATTTTAAATTTGCTTGAGGAAGCTATACTGTTTTGGGAGTTCTTATTCAAAACATATAAAGAGCTTGTACAACTCAACACTAAAACAAACAATCCAGTTAAAAAATAGGAAGAAGACAAGAATGTCAAGAAGACCTGTAAGTCAAAGAGGACATGCAGATGGCCAACAGACATACAATAAGATGCTCAACATCACCAATCATCAGGTAAATGCAAATCAAAACTACAGTGAGATTCACTTCACTCCTGTAAACATGGCTGTTACCTAAAAGACAAAAAATAGCAAGTGTTAGTGAGAATGTGAAGATTAGGAAATCCTCATGCACTATTGGTGAGATAGTAAATAAGTGACCATGTTTTAACTCATTGAATAGATAGCAACAAGATTACCAGTTTGTATAATAAATGCACATTTAACTTTATAATGAACTGCCAAGGATTTTTTATAGTAGCTATACCATTTTGCATTTGCACTAACAATGAACAAATATGTGCAAGATATGTAGACTGGAAAGTACAAAACACTGATAGAAGAGATGAAATAAGCTCTAAGTAAATAGAAAGAGACATAGTAGTAATGGATTGGAAGAATCAATGTTGTTAATATCACAACTCTCCCCAATTTGAGGTATAATTTAGTATGACCCCATTCAAATTTCAAACAAACATTTTGTAAACACAGGCAAACTAAATCTAAAATTTATGTGGGCCCGCCCAAGGGTGGCTCAGCAGTTGAGCGTCGACCTAGGATCCAGGCGATCAGGGATCGATTCCCAGTTGGGGCACATGCTCGATTCCCAATAGGGGGCATGCAGGAGGAAGCCGATCAATGACTCTCTCATCATTGATGTTTCTCTCTCTCTCTCCCTCTTCTTCCCTCTCTCTGAAATCAATAAAGATATATTTTAAAATAAATAAATAAAATAAAAATAAAATTTATGTGGAACATCAGAGTAACTAGAATCACCAAAATAATTCTGAAAAAAACTTAGAAACTCTTACTACATGATATAAGACTTACTATAATGGTAGACAGATAGTTCAATGAGACATAATAGAGAGCCCAGAAATTGACCCATGCGATCTTATCAATTTTGCAAAGTCATCTTAGCAAAGAAAAATAAAGTTTTTTGAATGAATGATACTGGGACATTTGAACATCCATGCATTTTTTTTTTAAAAATGTGTTTGACTCATTCTTTACTTCTTATACAAAAATTAACTCAAAATGGACCATAGACATAAATGTAAAATATAAAACTATAAAACATCAAAAATAAAATACTGAAGAAAATTTATGTGACCTTAGGTTTAACAACTAGTTTTATATACAACACCAAAAATATAATACATAACATAAAAAGTATAATAAACTGAACTTTATCAAATTAAAATATGTGTATTTTGGTATGGAAATGACACTCTTAAGAGAATAAAACCGCAACTCCCAACTTGGAGAAACTTTTGAAAATTGCACATTTCAGAATCTATAAAAATGCTTGAAATTCCACAGTAATAAAACAACCCAGTTTAAAAATGGTCAAAAGGTCAGAACAGACACTACTAGAGAAGGTGCAAAGATAACAAATAAGCATATAAAAAAAATCAACATCATTATCTATTTAGAAATGCCCATTGAAACCACAGTGAGGTACAACTACCCATCTATTAGAATGGAATATATATATACACACATATACACACATATGCATACACACATACATATACACACATACACATACACACACATATACATACACACATACACACACACATATTAATCAGATAATACCAAATGCTGAGCAAAAGGAATTCTCATTTCATAGATTTTTAAACAGTACATTATTTACTTATTTCATAGTATACTTTTCATTGTTTCCAAATAATTCTTTTTATTTTTATTATACTGTTTGTAAAAAATAATTTAGTAAGGTATAGGAATAGATTAAGAAGCATAAGAAGCTCAATTTACAATAGCTAAGATCTGGAAACAGCCCAAGTGCCCATCAGTAGACGAGTGAATAAAAAGCTGTGGGACATTCACACCATGGAATACTATGCAGCTGTAAAGAAGAAGGATCTCGTACCCTTTGGGACAGCATGGATGGACCTGGAGAGTATTATGCTAAGTGAAATAAGCCAGGCAGAGAAAAACAAGTACCACATGATCTCACTTGTATGTGAAATCTAATGAACAAAATAAACTGATGAACAAAATAGATCCAAGACACAGAAGCATGGAACAGACTGACAAATTTCAGGGGAAGGTGGGGTTGGGGAGTTAAGAAGGGAGATTAATCAAGGAATTTATATGCATATATGCATAACCCATGGACACAGACGACAGTGTGGAGAAGGCCTGGGGACAGATGCCAGGTGGAGGGGATCAGTGGGGAAAGAAAAGAAAACACCTGTAATACTTTCAACAATAAAGATAATGAATAAATAAATAACATTAAACTTGAATCAGAGCAGGGCAACCAGCTGAGTGCTGCACCTTATAGCATGATACCTGAGCGAAATCTTCCAAATCTTATTTGGGTAAGTCACTGTTATACCCATGTGGGGCTGGAAGGTAAACATTATTGATTGAAAGAATAAAGGTGTTGATCATGGTTAATAAAGTCATGATGTGTCTGTAGTATAAATTATTTTAACAACACCTATAATATATTTAGTTTTTACATGCTTTGCTAGCTTTTTTATCCATAAGAACCAATTACTAATATTAGGATGAAATAATCCTAAAATAGAGAATAACATCTTTTCATTTTTTCTTTAAAACTTCTGATGAAATTAAGACATTTAAAACAACTGTTTTAATGTATGAGCAAAATAATATTAATAGTTATTAGCCAAAAGGAAGTTCTTATGATTCAATTAAATATGAAAAGTAGCTTAGGACAGTTTCCTTGAACAGTCAGACTTAATGGATATTTGCTGAGATAAAGAAAACATGATCATGGCAGTGGGCCTGAAATTTCTTCATTGTAAGGCTGTTTAGTCATACTTTGTGGTTAAAAGATAAGAGAATACAGGAAACTTTTCGCACCACTGAGAAAACTTGCTCCATTTTAAATGTGTTTCCATTTAAAATCTAAAGGACAGAGAGTAGTTGAGTGTGAGGAACGCTTTGCAAAGCCTGCTGCTCTAGATGGTGTCAATCGAACAGCAGCTGTAGTTATGTATACCAGTGTTCACCAGCTGCAAAGAACAAGCAAAGTGTTTCCTTTGGCTTTACCACTACTTTTCTTTAATATTTTAGTTTAAAATGTTGCCAAATTAGGAGAAACTTTAAGATTAAAATTCCCATTAGCCTGGAAAGTGGGGAGCGGGGATGACAGGAAAGGTTTCTATGGAGCTGACACCAGCAAGAACAGCAGTAATGAGGTGGGAGATACAGTTCAGTTAACGGCAAAAAGAAAAAAGAGTGATGAGACTCGGGGGAAAAAACAAAAAACATTCTAGTGATTGGCCATTTAACTCCCAGTGGTCTGAAGGCGACTTCTGGACTCTGTGAAAGAAAACACCTCCACAAATAAAAGTTTCTTAAGAGAAGTTCCTGCCGAGGATACGGCAGCCTGGGCTGCACAGTAATTGGATTTTAAGGGAGAAAAGAGCACAGCACTGTTTTAGATGTTATTAGGTGCAATAATACTTAATGATACATTTCAATTTTAATTTTACTTAAATTATAAAACTGCAAGCCCCAGTGTTTCCTGACACAGCCCCAGCCCCTCCTCCCTCCCTCCATCAGGGCTTTGTGAACCGTTTTCCTTAATTAACTAAATTGTTGTCTAGCCAGACATCTTGACTTTGAGAAGATGGATGTCAGGGGATTTGCTTGACAGAGGACCTAACAGAGTCTTCACACTGAACGGAAACATGACATTGGTTCTGAAAGAAATTTATAGCCCCGCCGAACAGAGGTTCTGCTACCAGCAGAAGAAACTGCTCCAGAGGCGCAATGACTGATATGTCACCACATCAGCAATTCCTTTATGGAAGCCGAGGAAGAACACCCAAATAAATCAGATTTGTCACAGGCCTCAACACCATTAGGCATGTCAGCCGGGATTTGAAGCTGACATCCCAGAGCAATGGGTGGGGAAGTTTCCCCAGCAGCCGGGCAGCCCTTCGGATGGCCCAGAGCTTGTGTGTTAACCTGGTGATCTTCCGATGTGGCTTCCAGATTGTCACAGCCATGTTATTTATTTTAAAAGGCAAACCAGGGACTGTTTGCCTTTTAAACTTTTCAACTTTTCGGGAAATGTTTATGCTGATGTAAAGAACTGCATGTGTTGCAGCAATTTGGCGCCGCCTTGGAGCTGTTCTGGTTTTATAATTCCCTGAACACTTAGTGCGCTAGCAAGGGGCCATGACTTCTTGAAGCGGGTCAGGAAAATGTTATCAATGCATTCACCTGTTCTTTCTATATGAGGATATTATTATAGAAATGATTATGTCACATACACAGTGAGAGGGCCTTGGAAATTATAGAGTGAGCAGTATTTATATATCACTCATAAATATATAATATGTACATTAATTGTATTTAGTTTTGGTGCCTGACAAATAAGCTGATATAAAAAAAAAAAAAAAAACACTAAAACTGCTTTCCCTAAAAAAAAAGACTATTTAAATTTATAATATCGATGTTTTTCTTATGTTCAGAATTTTTATAAAGTGTACCCAAGTCCTTGGAAGGGTAGCACATCAAAGATACAATAAATATTTGCTGAATCCTTGGACAAGTTACATTTTATAGGAAGGAGTGGTTTTGGTTTGTGAGAACTTTTAGGTATAAGATTTGTGACTTTTCCATCTTAAAATATAAATGGATAGTTACGTTAAAAAGCGTAGGATTCCCTTTCCATTTGCAAAGCAAATAATTATAAAACTCTGTCCCATGATTAAAAAGGGTTAGAAAAGAAACATACAAACTTTCAACAAATATGTCCTTTCTTTTCACAAATACTGCTGATTTAATTCACTCAATTCATTTTAGTATTATATTAAAATAAATCAAATATAACTGATATAATAAGAGACGTTGAGGGAGAAAAGAACACACTTACTTGAACAGTATTGATCTCTGGTAAAGAAAGTCATCATCCGAGACCCTTGAGGTGTCTGTTGTGTCACATGGTTGATTACTGTTGTGAACAATAAATAGTTCATATTTTATGAAAAAGTTTGTCTAAATGAATTATGTATAAAACTATATATCCATCCTTAACTGAGATCTTCACCAAAAAAATATTTTTTTAGTGGCCATTTGGGCACTAGGGATTCAAAGATGGAAAGCATCTGTTTCTGTGATCAGAGAACTTGGATTTTCACAGACAGACTCACAAACCATACACTACTTTCAGAAAATGTTTGCGTGATAGTAGAAACAAAGTGCATTGGGAGTGTAGGAGAAACAGTATGTACAGTTGCAAGAATGTGTTTAAACATATTTCATGAAAAAAATGTGAAACAACAACAAAAAATTATGAGGCATAATGTGAAATATTATTGACAACAATCATATTCTAATGTGTTTATTTCAGTGTTTAATGATTACTTTTTACTGGACTAATGCTTTAAAAACTAGATACTTGGCAATCCTGGGAGCATTTGATTCCACTTTAAAGCATCACTGAAGACTTCACAGAGATGGCAGAATCTGAGCTGAACCAAGAGGCTGGATGAGAAGGTGTTTGTTAAATAGACAGAAACTGGGAAAGATAGCCCATGTCGTAGCAGGGAGTAGAGAGAGGCATTCCCTGCAGGGGAACAACTTAGACTTAGAGATGCAGAAATGAGACATTGTAACACGTTCAGGGAGATGGTACCTAGTTTAATATTGATGAATCATAACATAAGAATAAGGAAAGAATTATACTGAGACTAGAAAGGCAAAGGCAGTAAAGTGCAGGATTTTTATCTTTGATCTGAAATCTCTTTAAAATTTCCTATATATTATAGTCACTCAAAAAATGTGAATGAATAAATGGATAATAACCTGAAAATCCTGAATTACCTTGACAAACTGTTATATAGATCTTATCCTGCCATATTTTCTAATTTTACTTATTACCTTTCTGTGGAAGTGAAAAGAATCAATGCCACCTGACATACTCCTTAGTAGGGGTCTGCAAGAAAGCAAATGCCAAGAAGAGATTAAATGTACAAACTATTGGGAGTTGAACAGGAGAGGCAGAGGGAGACTTTGTGGTGTGGGGCAGGTCTGGTGTCTGCGAAATGAGAGGGAAGAAAGGAGCATCGGGCAGGAAGAGTCTCAGGCCAGAGCACAAGTTGCACAGAAGGTTTGGTCAGGCCCGTAGGGAGTCCTCAAGCCAAAATCATCCCTAAGAGCCCTGTGTCTCGCTTGGTAGGTCCGCATTAGCACCGCTGCATGCTTGGACGTTGGCTGGAAGCAGACCATGGATGCAGGGCTTGGCGACAAATGCAATGTTGGAGCCACAGGGGCCGCAGCTGGGCCAACAGTCTATTAGAGGGATCGTAGCAGGAAACCTGAGTAGCCCATTTTCATGGCTGCCACAGCACATAAATCTAAATAGAATGTTCTCTGAAGACGGATTCAGAAACAGAATTAAAAATAGTGTTGAGACCATGTTCCCAAAACATCAGAAAGAATCATCTGTTTCTTAATTGATTTCTTCTTTGTGTAACTGTAGTCCCCTGTGGTCTCATAACAGAGCAAGAAAATGAAGCACTGCATTTCCCTGAAATCATGACTCAAGCGTTCAGAGAAAAGTCTTGGAGGCTCAGTAACTAATTGCAGCTATATTTTTTGGGGGGAAAATTGTGATGCATGCATGTAAAGACTTAAATATGTAATGCAATTAAATGAAATTTACACCAAAAAATAGTTCATGCTATTAATGAGCTAAAGTCAAGTGTACAAAGAAAACTAAGGTGTTTAATTATGAACATTATTCAACCAAGTATTCCATTTCTCATGTGCTTTTTATGATTTGAAAAAAAAAAGTTGTTTTTGCTGTAAAATATATTTCAAAGTTTTAATTATTTTCAAAATTTAGCTTTGGGAAAAGAAGACTTTTTATTGATATATAAATATTTATCTGAGGAACAATAGAGGAACTAGAATTTTTAAATAGCAGTAAAAAAAATAAATCAGAGAGTATACCAAATAGGATGTGAATGAAATTAGTCTCATTTACTCTAAAATGCTCCTGTGTTCTATTCTTATAACAACATTATGTTCCAAGCACTAAAACATGTACTAAAAATTAAAAATAACTTTGATAAAATAAAGTTGGAATATGCTCCTGGCCTTTGAGGGCCTCACAGCCTAAAGGAGGAATTTAAAATAGAAATTACGATAACACGAACAGTGCTTAGAGGCAGTATAAGAGGAAAGAAGAGAAAATGTGTCATTGGTGGATTCTAAGCATGCCTCATTGGGATACATAGTATGAGTCAGGAAGTATCATTAGGCCAAATGGGAAGGCAAGTGTATTCTAAACAGAGGGAATGGTATATGCTAACATGCAGAGTGGAAAAGTTTCCAGGAACCATACACAATTCTCTGTGACTGGAGAGCAGAAGTATAGGGAAAGGAAGTGAGTCTGAGCTCTTCTAGGTTATTTATTTAATTTATTGCTTTCCTTCTTTTTATGGAAATTAGAGGGCAATGGAAGAATTGTGATGCAGGAAGTGGGATGACCTAATCTATTAATCTGTTATATATTTATGTATATTAAGATAGATGAGAGTAGTGTAGAGAGAATAGGGTAGAGAGAACATTAGAGAAATTATTTTAAAATTCTGAATAAAAGATGACCAGGGCCTAAATGGAGGCAGTGGCAGTGGCAATAGAAAAGGGTCAGTATGAGAAATATTTAGGACTTTCCATGAATGATTAGAGGCAGTGGAACAGAAGAGAAAGATTCAATGCACTTTCCCGACTTGGCCATGGGCACTGGGATGGCATTCATCACAGAAAGAAGGAATCTACGCAGAATTCCCTATTAACACATACGGGGAAGTATCTGTTAAGCTGCTAAAACTGTGAAAAAGAAACTAATCTGGGTAGCATTTTTCTTATGTATACACTTCCTCAGTATTTCACTCATTTATTCAACAAGAATTCAGTGCTTTCTATATGCCAGGCATCATTCTAGCCTAAAAAGATACAGCAGTAAACAAAAACTGATAAAAATGTTTGCCCTTTACTAGCTAATATTCTAGTGGAGAAAGTCAGGAAATGAACAAGCAGCTAAAATATGTAATAAAAGATATTTTATGAGAGCTTTGGAAAAAAGTAGAATAGTGAAGGACAAATGGAATTGCAGGGGCTATTTGAATACAGAGGGTCTGAGAAGGCTGCACTGGGAAGGGGTCATTTGAGCGGGTGAGGGAGTGACACATGCATGTAAGCACCTGAAATATGTAATACAACTGAACGAAACTGATGCCAAAAGATATTTTTATGGTATTAATGAGTGAAAGCCAAGTGCACAAAGAGAGGAGAGGAACACTGTGGGCTGCGGGCACAGCATGTACCCAGACTGAAGGTGGGGGTAGGTCCAGTTTGCTCAAGGGCACTGAGGAGGCGGTGTGACTGGAGCGAGGTCAGAGAAGGGACAGGAGCTGCGGTGGATGTGGTGAACACGGAAGGAGGGGCCAAATTATGGGGGCATTAATTTTTATTTTAAATATGATTAAAAATTGCCATGTAAAAATATTGTCTTCTTCTAAACTTTTAAAAATCCCTGTTTTTCCATCACAAATTTGCAATATATTTTTAAATTATGTATGTTGTGGATTTTGGTACATATTCTTTTTTGCTATTCAGTTAGATTAAACTTCATTAATTTGAATTGACACCTGAGGCTAAAAATTAGACATTTGGGCACACCTAGTGCTTTGTCTCAATGCTTTAGCTGTATTTGGAAAATTTTGTCATTGTGTTGCTAATTTTTATTTATAATTAATTTTAATTTTTATTTGAACGTGCATTTTGATTTATACTTATTTTATAGCGAAAGCACACGGAAGAGATACATCTGATGGCTCAAGCACGTCCGTATAGATAAGAAAACAGCACTGACAAAAATCCAAGGTTGTCAGTCAGCAAGGCAGCACTACAAAACAGTATGAATTAGACATCAGAAAGTCAGCATTAATGTTACCAATACATTAAAAATGTAAATGTGTCAGCTCCCTCTTAAGCATAAAAATATGTTAGTAAATATTTTATAACTAAAGTTTCCACAAATATTTATAGGTAGTTGTTTAATTAAAAAGCTGGTTGAATTTTTCTAGCCCGGGATAAAACACATCTTCGTAAGAAGGAATCTCCAGAAGAGGTGCACAGCATACGCTATGCAGCGTTTCCCAAGCACACTTGCCCACAGTGCTTCCCTTAACAGCGCCCCTCACTGGAATATCTGGGAATCACTTTTGCTCGCCACTTAATATGTGAATCTGGAAATCTGTAGAGACCCCTCCAGGAGCTAAAGTTTTAGCTGTCATTATATTATGCACAGCTCTAGCGAGTGCATATTACTGCTGCTACTGCTAATAATTAATGGACTCTTTTAATGGTAGTAGCATCTCTGTGAGCTCGGTGTATTATTATTATCTTCACTTAGAGGTGAGGAAACCAAAACACAGAGAGGTGGAATTACCAGCAGAGATCACAGAGCTCTCAAGTAGCTGGGCCAGGCAGACTGGCTCCAGAAATCATGCCATTAGGCTCTTGATGTACTTACTGCCTCTCAAGTAAATCACTGGTACATCCCTTATCGGAGATTCGCTGTAACCATCTCTGTTACAGTTCAAGGGCATATGATCTTCTTTTTCATCAGAAGTGTTATGTTTGTCTGCTTCTCTCTGTTTTTATTTCATTCTGTGCTCCATACATTTCCACTTCTGTGCTCCATTAAAGCCCTATGACTGAAATGAAAATTCTCAATCTCTGTAGTTGTTTGAAATGTACTCTTTGAAAATTTAGCCTTTTCTACTAATTACACAGTTTTTACGCACTGTATTAAAATTAGTATACCTTTTTTTGTTTCTAGAACTGCAATGCACAAATGCTGAAGTTGTGGTACTTCTGCTATATGACAATCTTCCGCAATATTTCCTCTAGTTTTTTGCTGAAGTGGGAAAACTTTTATAAATATACTGATGTTCCTTCTATTCTTACCTTTTTATCCAGTTTTGTTCATTTAACAAATATTGACAATGTCTACCATGTGCAAGTTTCTATTCTAGTCCCTGGACGCCACTGGAGAAAGATACATGATTTTTCTAGTTGCCTTACATTCTAGAGGTGAGCGGCAGGTCTTAAACCATAAACAGCATTAGGAAGTAAATTATAGTGTGTATAAGAAAATAAGAAGTGCTAAAAATAAATAAAACATAATCATAGAGTAGGAAAAAGTGGGTTGATGGGTGATTGTAATATTGAATAATATATAAAAGGAGATGAAAAATTTAGCCCAATATAAAAAAGATATCTGACAGAGGCAAATTCTAGGCTGAGAGCTGGAGGAGAGGCCTAAAGGCAGGGGCTTGCCTGGCATATTCCTAGAATTGCATGGAGGCTACCATGCTGGAATAGAGTGAGGGAGAGGAGGGAGTAGGAGCTACAGTAAGAAAGGTAGTGGTGCCCTGGACCTTGTAGACCATCAGGAGGAATTTAGCTTCTACACTGAGGGAAATGGGGAGGCCAGGGTAAGACTTTGAATGGAGAAGATACATCATCTGACTCAGATATTTAAAAGATCGCTCTGGCTTCTTGGGTTGAGTATAAAGAGTGCGATGATTGGGGT
Source organism: Miniopterus natalensis (assembly GCF_054644295.1). Classification (NCBI taxonomy): domain Eukaryota; kingdom Metazoa; phylum Chordata; class Mammalia; order Chiroptera; family Miniopteridae; genus Miniopterus; species Miniopterus natalensis. Next base: position 146,776,444 of record NC_142081.1, read on the forward strand.
AGGTTATAGGAGTCAGATCAAGAATAGCTGTTGGAAATCTATATAATCCAGAAAAACAATGATATGCTTTCAATCAGGGCAAGTGTAATAAAAGCAAAAATATTGGTGATATGAATCTATATTTAAGAGGACAGCTGAGAGGCAAAGAACACAATTAAAAGGCAAATGAAGAGTTATCAACATATACATACTGTTTAAAGATGTGTAATTACATGAGCTCATGGAGGATGAGCTGAATATAAATGGAGAGGGACCGAGGTTCAAGACTGACGCTTGTGACACTGTAATACTGAGAAGTCTGAAAAAGGAACCAGCTGTATTTGGGTAGAAATGTCCAGTGATTGAGAGGAAAACCAGGAGATTTTGGCATCCTGGGAGTCAAGGGAAAATAACATATTGAAGAGGAAGTGTCCTTAATAAGCAAGGTTATGTGCTGTTCCTGCCTCCCACTCCCATGATTATGGAAATCCTGGCTTCCATTCATTGTGCAGGCCTCTTCCTCCCCCAGATGATGGGGTTAGAAGAATTTAGTGGATGCATGATCTTCTATAGTTGGTTTATTATGTGCCAAATGCTTCTGCTATTACTTAAAAGTCCTTTCCTCTGTGGTTATTTCAAACAGCTTCCTTATACCACACCTTTCTCCTTTCCCCAAGCTTTTGCTCCTTGATTATTATGAGCCCCTTAGAGATTATTCACATCAGGATGTGGGAAATGATTAATAAAGACTTGCAGATTGGCTAAAACTGACAAAGAAAAAAAATTTAGATTTCAATCATGTGTATTTTTTTAAGCTTTCAAATTTTGTAATGAATTACCTAAAACTGGTAGTTTACTGTCATTTTCCCTGAGTTTAAGATTTTGTTGAAGCCAATAAATGCAATGACCAGGTTTATACTGCAGCCTTATAACATTATAATCTTATACCACCTCTATTGTTTTTGACAAAAAGAATTCTGTATAAAAGTATAGGATAAGTGATTTAGAGATTATGTGGAAACACTGGTTAGCCTATCTCTTCATCTTCCTGGGGAACTCCTTAGCATAATTTTGTGTAATTGTAATATATAAGAAGCAAACCAAGGACAACTAATTATTATATCTTTTTTGTTTTCATTACATTCTCAAATACAAAAAGAACATACACGTTTTGTGCTCTTTTGTGTGCAGTGGCTCTGTGTATTATTGGCTAAAAAAAGATATTCTTAAATACTTGCATTTCAATAAGATCACAGGTGAGCCTCTACAGCTTTGTTTTATTTAGCCTTTGCAGAGGGCATCTTCACCTTGTTCCTTCCCAGCAAAGTTACTGTTATTATCATTAGGTGAGAAATAACCTAATTTTTATTGAAGTCCAATTAGTATCAATATTTTGCATATAGATATAAAGTGTGCACACTATATAGAAATATTTTTATAATTGATATTTACATGGTAACAGCTGAAGAAAATATAACAGTTATAATTTTATTTTTGAAAGCACCCTATGGATTTACTTAAGGAGTGATTTCAAAAGCCAAGAATGTTTTAAACAATTATATTTTGTATAGGTGATCATTGTTCTTCAATATTTTTTCATAAATAGCCAATTAAAGAGTACTTTCTAGATTTATATGAACTTTACATTAAGTTAACTTGCTCAGAGTCACCAGCTTTCATTACAAGAGGTCAGCATTTGAGATTTCTCAGAACGCTGGGCAGAACAGAAAGTTGGATACAACCTGCTATAAGTCTAATATTCAGTTAAGTTATCTTTTTAGCAAAGTTGTAAATTCCAAAATGGTATTGCCAAAGGGAAATATTAACAAATACTTTGTAATACCTTCATTTCTTTAACATTAGAAATTAAAAGAATAAACTTATACTATGACTTCTGTGTCAGAGTAATGCTACTTCCTTTTTCACTTCAAAATTTCCTTTTATATATTACAATAAATTTTTAGAATGTATGATTTCATAACACAGTCAATCTCTTGCATTTCACCTTTATCTCTGGAATATTTGTCTTTTAAAAAAGATGTTCATAGAGAAATGTTACTTATCTAAAAAAGGAGAGGGGCGTAAAACTCTATTTGTAAGCAAAGAAATAGTCAATTTCAATCCATAAAGTTGATTATCTCTTGTGTAGAGTTAAGAGAATACAACTGAGAAGAGGCACACCGTGTTTGGGGCCAAGGTTTTACTTCTAGCCCCATGTTTTGCTTATCTAATGGACCATTCATTCTAATTTTAAATGATTTTTGGTCTTTTTCTAGCCTTGGTGCTTTGACCACCATCTGCTCTCCAGGAGTTGCAATGGCAAATATCTGTAGTGATTAGATAGATTTGACAAGTATTACTGAGAGAACAGGTATTATTACTAATTATATTTTGAAGAGGAAAGAAACTAATACTTGGGTGTAGTGATAAATTTCACCATCATGTAAAAAATAATAATCCTTGAAATTTTCCAAATCTTCAAGGGTTTTGATACTATCCATGCTAAGTGAAATGAGCCTGCTCACCCCAACCATGATCACACCCTCTGCTTCCCAGTTACACTGGCTTCCTTTTATCCCATGGTTCAAATCAGCCACATCGGATTTGCTTTCTAGGCACTTCCTATTGGCATTGATGACCAATTTTCTCATACAGTTAAATGCACCAAAACCTTGACCTGCCAGGATTCATCATCGGTAAGTTATGTATTATATAAAGTAACTATTTCTTTTTTTTTTTTTAATTGATTTCAGAAAGAGGAATGGAGAGAGAGAGAGATAGAAACATCAGTGATGAGTCATGGATTGGCTGCCTCCTGCACGCCCCCTACTGGGGATGGAGCCCGAAATCCAGGCATGTGCCCAGACCAGGAATCAAACCTTGATCTCCTGGATCTTAGGTCGATGCTCAATGGCTGAACTGAGTCAGCCGAGCGAAAAGCAACTATTTCAATATAGCTTGTCAACCTCAAACTATGAACTGGAATCAGAAAACATGCTGTGAAATTCCAGCTTTGCCACCTACTTGTGAGGTTTCAGCAAATCATTCACTTTAAATCCTTTGTGGAATAAAATATGGGCCAATAACAAAAGAAATAACTTTCCTTCATTTTCTGCATATCAACGTTCTTTTACACAAATCACATATAATGTAGAGCTGGTTGTGAGGGCTAAATGAGATAATATACTTAAAAGTGCTTAGTAAGTATAAAGCACTCTACCAATAGAGCTATTATTATGTATGTCTTTCCTTTTCGTCTTGAGTAATTTTCTACTAACCAATGTCTCTGTCCTTCCCTTTCAAAGGATTTTATTTTCTCTTATGATCCTCTCATTATTAAATTGCATCTTTTTTAGAGCTGATAAATATCTCCTGGAATAGATGACACTTTTTCTTATGTTGTAAATAATTTTAACCACAGAATAAACCAACTTTTAGTGAAATAAATTATCTGACATGCTGTGGGTTAAATATTTGTCTCATACAACAAAGAGATCATATTCATAATAGATCCCCTAGGAAACAGAAATATCTATAAATTGTGGGATCATGTTTTACGGAAAGGTGAGTTGGTAAACTTGGAGTAAAGTGAGATCTCTGTTTAGTCTCTTCTTCATTCTGCCCCCAATTATTTTTCCATATTTAAATCTTGACTTAAGTATAAACCATAGAAAATTAAGATATTAACAGATTATAGAAATGAGCCAAGAGTTGGGATCATGGGACCATATGAATAAAATAAGATATTCAAACTACAGATTTTACCAACTTTGAAAGTATATATTAACCTATTTGATAATAAATTTGGACTTTATTTGGTAGAAGAATGTTTTTTCCAAAAATATTCACCCAAACAATGTCTCAGTGACCAGGCACTGATGTCATTCTAATGAAACTAACATAAATTGGAATATGCCATTCTTCTGGTATTTCGTTGTGTAAATAACACATGTATGTAGACGAAGAGGTTTAAAATAATGATAAAGATTCACTGGGACCTTAAATAAATATAATCAGTCAGGAGAGTGTGTGGCAAGAGCTAGGGCTTATGAGAGGAGATGAGAGAGGTAACATTCTAGGTTATCATGAGAACTCCACAGGAAAAACTCTATGCTTACAATAGAACTCTATGGTTGTTGACTGCCCCTCACCATAACTTCCTTCCCCTGCTCTATAAATACAGTATGCACATGGCTTGCCATGCCTGCATGCACCAGATTGAAATATTTTCATTTCCCCCCCAAATAAATCCCTTTGATGATGAAACACCTAGTCAATATTGTTTACCAGTCAAAAATAAGAATGAAAACCTTATTGAAAGAGATATTTTCTTGAAATCATCAATATAAATGAACATAAAGTTATATCTGAAAAATGCCTGCAGACTTTTCTGAACTTAGGATACTATGCAAAATCACTTAAGACCTATTATGCTAATATAAAGGCATACATCCACTACCACCTGCTGTTTCCCTTAAACTGATGAATGACCCCCTGCTGGGTATTTACGAAGTATAGTTGCATTCTTGTGAACAATGGAGCAACTATACTCATTTCTGAATTAACCCAAAATTGAGAAAAATAAAATGTATCAGAGAAAAATTAAATTGGACTGTCAATCAATTTAATGTCATGACTAATATAAGTGTTTTTGTTTTTGTTTTGTGGGTAGCATTATTGAGAAGCTGGATACGATACAGAACTTAAGAATAAAAAGAATGTGTGAAACTTAAATGTTGTCATAAAAAGTTAAATTGTGAATTTCGCAGATCCAATATATTAAGACCCTCTTCCTTCAAAAAAGACAAAGAGGTAAAGCGTTGTGTATGCGGCAGCAAACTCAACTCAGTAACAATATCTATGCAGGAAACTGTTATTTCAAAGTATGTATTCAGAACTTATATAATTGTAAGCTGCATTATTGTAAATTGATTAGAACAAGTTTTCTACATGTTTGTGCATCTTTTGGGGCCTATTTAAATATTTTATGCATTTCACTGAAAATACACTTTATTGGTGAATTTGATAATATATATCTCATTTTTAAATGTGTTCACATTGCAAATTTTAGATTTTTTTAACTTTTAAATTGATAATTCAAAGAGAATATTAGAATGGCTAAAGTAAGCTTTCAGAAACATTTCCATTTCTAGAAAGTAGTAAGCAGTGATAAGTGTATTTTAAAAAACATATTCTATGCCAGACAACACCTGTAAAGAAAGCATGAAAGAAACATTAAGTATCTGTAAATAGGAAAAGTATTTCCACTGATGGGCAGTCAAAATGCACAGGGAATACAGAGAATGATGGTATCTCTGTATTTATTTTGACAAACCTATGACAGGACCATTCTGTACCTTGATAGACAAACATGGTCTTTGAAATATGTTTGGAGATTCCTTGCACTTTTGCTTGTTTCTTTCAAGGATGCCTTTGATAACAAGCCAAACCCAGCTTAATGGAAAACAATGTCTATTGTTCCCTGGATATCATAGCTAACCTAGGTATTTTATCTTTTGTTACTGGATTTTTATTTTTATTGGAATGAACATTAGCAGAAGCTTTAAACAACCACTAAATAGCTTACTAACTCTTTCATTAATCCTACTATCCACTTAATAGCACTACAATAATTATTGTTTTTATTAATAACAATGAAATGCCCTTATCCTACTAAATTTTCATTTATTTTTATAAGGACTAAAAATGCCCCAAGCACAATCATGTTGTAGCTATTAACCCTAATAACAACATGTTAAATAGGTCAAACTTCTGTCTGCTTATAATTCTTCCATGTATTTTCAGTTACATTGGCAAATAGCAGAGTGCATGTTTTCTAGCAATTGTTTGCAGCATAAAAGGAATTCTGAATGCACATCTAATGAAATCCATATATTTGAATTCTAGCCATTTCTGTAGAGCAAAAGTATCAAATATACTCTAAATTTTTTATTCAGCAGGAAAAACATTACAAAATATTGTTTCAAAGATATGATTCGTGTATGTTAGCAGTATTAATTCAGGATGGGAAAGTAATTGCATTGCCTGTCTCGGTATTAATATCTAGTTATTTGTATTCATAGCTAACAAAGAGAATCAGAATGAACTACCACCATATCTGCAGAAACATGATATCTCTAAAAATAAAGACTCAAGCTCTGAACACTTTATATAGAGAACTTATATGTATATATAAAATATATGTTTATATGTGTGTGTGTATATATGTATATTTGTGTATATATATACATGTATGTATATATATATATTTAAACAAAACTATGAATATTTATTTTTAGGTCAGAACCATGTATATTTCTAGATTTAGGTAAGCCATATTCACAATGAACAATTTTTATTAAATTTAAAAGAACAAAAGCTACAAATCCCATCAATGGAAAATGAGATAACTCTTATTTCATAGCTATTTTAGTCAGTAATAATCTATGCTTCCCTAGGATGTTCCAATATAAACAAACTTACCCTTTCAGTAAAAATGTTAAAACATCAATTATAAACAAAATGAAAGATTACCACACTGAGGTCATACCATATAGTCAAGTACCAAGAAAGTTAAGTAAGTTTAACTGACACTCAGCAAAAGAGTAACTTCTCATTTCATTAACCAGTAAAAATGATCTTCATTTATACACACTCTCATTTACAATAGGAAACATATATGAATGGTGAATACTTAGCAAAAAAGTCTCCATAATTGCACTTTGAATGCCTTCATGACTTAACAATGGATTTTCTAATATGGAAATTGAACTAATGGAAATGTTTTTCCCCCAAATCTTTTTTTGACCATAGGACTTTTCTGTGTCCCCCACAGAATACACACATGATTTTCCAGTACCAAGCAAATTTATGAAATATAAATTTCCACATTAAAAAAAAATGCTATAAATAAAAATTATCACCACACCTGGAGAAAGTACCTGAGACTTTCCTTTACTCTTTTCGTGACAATATTGTTTACAAAAAATCTGAGTTTAAGCTCTGAAAGAAAATGTAAATTTAACCTAAGTGGCTGTCTAGACTTGGTAAGATGAAGTTTTGACTAAATTTATATGAAGCAATGTAATCAAATTTCTAGAATTTAAAGGATGCTGTGTACTGAATTGTCTCCTCCCAAAATTCATATGTTGAAGTCATAACTGGTAATGTCCTATATCTGGATATAGAGGCTTTAGGACCTGATTAAGATCAAATGAGATCATAAGGGTAGAAGCTAATCTAGCAGGACTCTGGCCCTCTAAGAAGAGAAAGAGATATCTCAGACTTCCAATGTCCAGAGCTGTGAGAAAATACATTTCTCTTATTTAAGCCACTTGGTGTATGGTATTTTACTATGGTGTCCCTGAGTTGAACAAGGCAATGAGTGAGTCACACCAGACACTGAAAAGCTCCAAAGAGATCCAGCACTGTGTATGTTCCTCCAAGGATATTTGGCTTAATGGATATTTGAGAGTATTCTATCACCGACTAGAGGTATGACCAGAAATACATCATTAGAATACTTCATGTCTGTATTTCCCATACTTAAATGAGGAATTGTCAAAAAATGTCATAGACCTTATATCAATATAGTCATCTGTCTGTTTAGTCCACAGGCAATGTTGATTGTAATATTGTTTCTCAGCTTTATGATGACATCTCAAGGCCACTGTGGCAACAGGCCCATAGGACAGGAACTCCTGGTGAAAATTATTTCATAGTCTTCATTTGGAGTGTAAAATTTAGCTAGCATCATCCCTCATTCTTAATATAATACTTAATATGGAACTGAAGCATCTCAGTAGATTATATAAAACCTGCACTGTTTTTCCATTTGGCTGCTAGTCTAGCAGTGTATTTGAATAAAAGCTATGTCTAATTATTTAACAAAATCACTGTGTATGATTGTCATTTCCTGGTACAGCAACTCTAAACTACTCATTTTTATAAATGTGTTTGCTTCTTCATTTCTTTCCTACATGGAAATGAAGACTCTTGATTCTATAAATATCATTTCTTATAATAGAATCTCTTACCTCCATTTTTCTCTTTCTACCATGGCTGTTGTTTTAATCTAGTGAAGTCAGATCAAATTTACCTCATGTATCAGCAGTACAGTGCAAAAGAATGGCTGTTATTAGGCATGTCGGACATTATGAGATACTCTGACTTTATTATGATTTCAATTATAACCAACCCCATGCAAATATATCACTACACAAAGTAAACATGCTTTAAAAATTTAAGCAGTCTTTAAAAATTTATCTTAACTCTGCCTTCCAAGCCAGCTCTAAGTAAAGCACTATTATTCTGCCTATTTTGCGCAGGTACAATTTTGGCTATTTGTCTTATTGTAGCTTTTTTAAGATTGCAGAGACATAGTGTTCTGCAGCGGTCACAAGCACCTTGTGCAACTGAGAATTTAAGTAGCTGTTGCTGCTGCTGCTGCTGCTGCTAGTAATAATGATGATTTTATTTAAAGACAGTTCAGGCCACATATCTAACTGCAGAAATGGAGCATGAAAATCTTCTGAAATTTTACACTGAAGCAAAGGGTGAAACACAAATTGGGTAAGGTTTGACTTTGTCTACAATTTTCTTGGAGCAATCATCTGCTCCATAAAAAATCCTTAAGGTCTTTCATGATAGAATACCTTTATGACAGCCTATTAATCCATCATTTCTATCTATGTACTGTCATCTTGTTTTCCAAACCATTTCTGACTCATGACAAAAACAACATTTCAAGTTATCCTGACAGGTTTCCAGAGGAAAACACACACGTTTGTGTGCACATACACGCAAACACAGGGAGCACAACTGGTGGAAGCAGAGTAGCTCTGCAAGTTTGGTGGCTGTGGAGGAAAGTCAGATTCACTAATCAATTCACAGGTCATCATTTTCCACCAGTCATTGAAGTTTGAGGCTGAACACTGCATGGGCTACTTGTCATTTGGACCTAGAAAGAAACAAGAAATGATGTAAACCAATTTCCCTTGACAGGAGAGACACAGATGGAGACGATGTTCGGACCATATTGTCTGCTTCCAGGTCATCCCTGAAGCCATTAGCTATCATAATGATGGAACAGGAGTTATTTATTTCCCCACAATTTTCTGATGTGGCAAAAACAATATTACTTTGGGGGCCTGAGTTTTCCTATGAGAGGTCGTGTTGCCCTTGAGAAGAAACACCACATATGACAAAATAGTTTTGACTTACAGTGGTAAATTTTGCAAATTAAAGATATATCATACAAGATAAACAAACATTAAGATTATCATGTAAGATTGCACTTTTCCCACTACTATTGATATATTTATAAAGTATATACATTAGTTTTTCTTAGAGTTCTTGACTTCTATCACTTAGAGTTAATTCATTCATTTAAGACCATTAATTGACATCTTCTACTCTGTTAGTCAGAGAGTGAGCAAACATTTATGGAAAGCCCAACATGTACCAGGACTAGTGATGTGTCAGAAAATAAAACAGACCAAAAGAAGAGGAAAACAATCTCTGTACTGATTGGGCCTGGATCCTAATAAGAGCCACAGACAGTAAAAAACAAACAAACAAGAAAAAAACAAAACAAGCCCTAGCTGGTTTTGCTCAGTGGTTAGAGCATCGACCTTCAGACTAAAGGGTTCTGGATTCAATTTTGACCCCTGAAAATGTGACATCTGAGCAAAGGCTTGAAGTAAGGCATTGCCATAAGAATGGCTGGGAAAGAGCATTCTGGGAGGAAGAGCAATTCATGCAAAAGCCAGAGGAGGGAGTGTGCTTAGCTTATAAAATAATACAACAAAAACAAAACAGAAACCAGTGTCGCTGGAACAAAGTGAATGAGGGGGAGAGTATAGAAGATGCGATGACAGAGACACCAGAGCAAAACTGAAAAGGGTTTCTTGGGTCATGGTAAAGACTGTGGCTTTTAGTCTTAACAAAAGGAAGAGCCACTAAAAAGAATTGAACAGAAGAGAAACATGATCTGACTTCCTTTTTAACAAACTGAAAAAGGGGCAAGGAAGTTTTGCAGTGATCCAGGCTGAAGAAAATAGGCATTGTATAAAATGATGGGCAAGGACAGTCTGTGCCCTTAAGGCATTTTTAGTAAAAAACACAGGCACTTGAAAACATAATGGTATATACAGACTGTCACATGTAACAAGTGCATTAAACTGGTTACAGGCACCAGGAAGAAATGATCCATGGAGGTTGGATAGTGGGTCAGTGTGACTGGGTTCCTCACTGAACAGGAAGCAAAATTCCTCTTCTTTAGAAAACATTTGCATTAAAGAAACTCAATTCAACTTCTGTCAAGTGGTACACCAATTTTCTCAAAAATTAAATCAAAATATGCCATTGAATTCATTGAAGGGGTGAGCATCAGAAACTTATATGAAATTACATATTGCTAAGTTTGGAAAATTGCTAAATGTAATGCTTTTCTCTTTCATAGTTCATTTGGTTCCAAAAGGCTTGTTAAAGTTAAAAATAAAAACCCACACAAAAAACAAAAACAAAAAACAACACTTAGCTACCTATATTCAAAAGAGATGTTCTCAAATGCAAATACTAGAAAGACAGGATGATCTGTATGACCTATTGACCCAGTTCAATTTTTACATATTTCCCCCTTGTTATTAAAATGTCTCCCCTCTTTTGAGGTCTTTTTTATCTCCTTGAGCAGCATCAAAATCCATACCAATAATTCAGACTTGCAAATATTTACAAAAGATTAAGCAGGCTGTAGAAGATGTCAACCAACCCACATTTCACAGGAGGGAAACAGATTGTAAAGATTATAAATTTCATGAATTATTGCTTATTGTATGTCACCATTGAAAAGGCTCCATAATTCATTTGTTTTTTTATTGAAATGCACTCATTCAACCACAGTAGATGCTAATGTCTTGAGCTGAAAAAGTCAAGAGCTGTTTTGTGGTCTACAAAATGCAAAAATGAAAGAATTAAAGTCAACTGTGTTTTATTTTCAATTAATGGTATTCATATTTAAAGTGTCTAATTTTATTGAAGGAGATAAGGTTACATTATAAATTATATAACATCCATAAAGTATATTTAGCACAGATTATAAAGTACTGCCCAGTCAATAGGTTAGATGTTGTTACCTGATGACATTTCTAAGCACTCATATAATATAGAAGTTTGAAAATATAACTTACCAAAATTATTTATCTTAGAATTACAAATACAAAATTCTCAGAATCACAACAACTTACATTCTAGATAGTGTACAATACTTTATTTGTTTACATAAGTATGCAATACTAATAATATATAAACCACATTTATATATAAATAATTATAACTACAACATACATGTATAATATTTTAAAATTTAATTTATTGGGGTAACATTGATTAATAAGATTACATAGGCCTCAAGTGTACATTTATATGTTACATGATCTGTATATTACATTATGTGCCCACCTCCCACATTCAAATCATCTTCCATCACCATATATTTGGCCCCCTTTACCCTTTACTACCCCTCCACCCCCTTCCCTCTGGTAACCACCATACTTTTGTCTGTGTCTATGAGTTTCAGTTTTATATCCCACACGTGAGTGAAATTATATGGCTTTTAGGTTTTTCTGACTGATTTATTTCTCTTAGCATGATGTTCTAAAGGTCCAAGATTGTTTTCATGTCGTGACCACAGTGAATAATGCTGCAATGACCAGAAGGTTGCATATATTTTTGTGAATAAATATTTTCAAGTTTTTGAGGTAGATAACCAGAAGGATTGCTAGGTCATACGGTAACTTTATTCTTAATTTTTTTTAATAACCATCATACTGTTTTCCATATTGGCTGTACCAGTTTACATTCCCACCAGCAGTGCATGAGGGCTCCTGTTTTCTCCACAGCCTCTCCAACACTTGTTATTACCTGTGTTGTTGATAACAGCCACTCTAACAAGGTTGAGCTGGTATCTCATTGAAGTTTTGATTTGCATTTCCCTAATAGCTAGGGAAGTCAATTTCTGATATCTGTTGGCTATTTGTATGTCTTCTTGGGAGAGGTGTCTGTTCAGGTCCTTTGCCCATTTTTTAAATTGGATTCTTTGTTTGGTGTTGAGTTGTATGAGTTCTTTATGTATTTTGAATATTAACCCCTTGTCAGAGCTGTTGTTTGCAAATATCACCTCCCATTGGGTTGGTTGCCTTTTTTTTCCTTGGGGGTTTCTTTTCCTGTGCAGAAACTTTTTAATTTGATATAGTCTCCTTCATTTATTTTTGCTTTAACTTCCTTTGTCTTTAGGGTCAAAATCATAAAATATTCTCTACCAAGGTCTATAAGTTTAAGTACATATGTTTTCTTCTATGTAATTTATTATTTCAGATTTTATATTTAGGTCTTTGACCCATTCTGAGTTAATTTTAGTATATGGGGAAAACAGTAGTCTAATTTTACTATTTTGCATGCGACTTTCCAATTTTCCCAGCACCACTTACTGAACAGGCTTTCTTGTCTCCATTGTGTGTTTCTGGCTCCTTTGTCAAAAATTATTTGCCCATATACATGTGGTTTTATTTCTGAGCTCTCGATTCTGTTCAGTTGGTCTGTGTGTCTGTTTTTCTGCCAATACCATGCTGTTTTTTAATTTATCTTTATTTTTGAAAGTGTTACAGATGCCCCCCTCCTTTTCCCTGCCCACTAGTTCTGTAGTATCATTTGAAGTCAGGTAGTGTGATACCTCTGCTTTGTTTTTTTGTTTGTTAGTTTTTTCCTTAGAATTGCTTTGGCTATTTGGGATCTTTTGTGCTTCCATGCAAATCTGATCATTTTTATTCTATTTTGTTAAAAAAAAATGACTTTGGGATTTTGATGGAGATTACATTAAATCTGTGTATTTGTTTGGGTTATAAGGCCATTTTAACTACATTGAGTTTACAATCCATGAACAGGGAATATCTTTCCATTTCATTGTATCTTTTTAAAATCTCTTTTAATAATACTTGGTAGTTTTCAGTATATAGGTCTTTCACATCCTTTGTTAAGTCCATTTCTAGTATTTTTTTTTTTTTTGCAATTGTAAAAGGATTTTTTTTTTTCATTTCTTTTTCTGAAGTTTCATTGTTAGTATATAGGAAAACAGTGGACTTTTGTACATTGATTTTGTATCTTGTAACTTTACTGTATTTGTTTATTGTTTCTAATAGTTTTTTGGTGGAGTCTTCAGGATTTTCTATATCATGTCATCTTCAAAGAGTGACTCTGACTTCATTCCCAATTTAGATGCCTTTTATTTCTTTCTCTTGCCTTATTGCTCTTATAGGACTTACAGAATTATGTTGAATAAGAGTGGTGAGAGTGGGCATCCTTGTCTTTTTCCTGACTTTAGAGGAAAAGCTTATTATTCTTATTATTATGATATTTTAATCAATGAGTATTTAAATATAATATTCAGGCTTATATGAAATATTTTCCATCTAATCATCCTTTATCACTTACATTGAGTTTAATTCATTATTTTTTAATAGCAAAAAATGAGAATTTTGTGTTTGTACTAAAAGGAATGAAAAAATTATAGGATATTAAACACCTTAATGCAATTTAATCATTTTTAGTGGTAAAGTAGTTTCACTTGTCATTAGCTCCCTTGTAATAGTCAATCGCTTCACGTACTAACATAAAATCATTTTCCATTAAATGTTCAGAGCAACTGAACATTATAACACAGTAGTCTTATAATACAGATATTAAGTCCAAATAAGACTCAGGAAAAATAAACTCTTTTCATGAAAAGCAGAAGCTTTGGTTCAGAAATTCCTTATCACATGTATCTGGCCTCAAGTAAATACCCAGTTAACGTTTTCTGCTTGGGCAAAAGGCTCTTAGCAGATTTAAAAAATATATCCAATGTCACCTGGCCAGCTTGGCTCAGACGTTGAGTGCCCACATCCGATCCAGGAGATTGCTGTTCGAATCCCAGTCAGGGCACATTCCGGGGTTGCAGGCTTGATCCCCAGGAGGGGGTGTGCAAGAGGCAGCTGATCAATGATTCTCTCATCATTGATGTTTCTATCTCTTTCTCTCCCTCTCCCTTCCTCTCTCTGAAATCAATAAAGATATATATATATATATATATTTAAATCCAATGTCCTTGTGCAACTATGGGTATGATTCAAGCATCATCATACATGTCAGTCAGCAGTTCTGGACAGGAAATATCTTTCTGAATCACATCTTGACTGGAGAAAGACTTCCCTTTCCAATTAGAAAATAATTTAGACATCTTTGTGATTCTACATCTGTGTCCCCTAGAATGATAAAATCCACTTACTACAAACTATCTTGTAAAGGCTACTGTTGAAAGGTCAGCTGGAAAAAAATAGATCTAATTGACAGGCAAAAGAACCATGTCGAATAATGTTGCTTAGGACTTCTGTGTTACCTTTGCAAAGGTAATTGCTTCCAAGAACGCAAATCTGATAGCTAAATAGAACCAATTTTAGTCTATTAAAAAATCTTTAATAAGATAATTCATATGAGAAAAGTAAGATTAGGATAAAGCTTTACTATATTATCAGAATACATTTGTTTCAATTCTAAAACTTGCCAAATAAAGAAAAATATTACCTTTGATTAAATTATTTTTATGATTTTTTTCATGTAAACAACTTTTAAATCTCCACCTATTTATATTATCATTTTTGATAGTTTGAAAGAAAAAAATCAGGTCATTGTTTAATGACTGTAGAGTTTCTGTTTGGGATGCTGAAAAAGTTCTGGAAATTCACAGTGTTGATAGTTGCACAACATTGTCAATGTACTTTACAGTGAATTGTATACTTAAGAATGCTTAAGATGGTTAAGAAAATGAAGAAAAAAAAGGAAGGGAGGAAATGTTTAGTCTATATAGGGATAAAACTGAAAAAAATAATTTATTTTTCAAAAGGCAACTTTCTAACATCCTCTACAAATGCCTGTTTAAAATTAATTACAAAGTGTCATTTTATTTATAATACTTATTAGATTTCTCAATATACATTTAGAGGTGCAGATGTTTCTATTAGTTTCTGAATGCAGAAATGTGGAAAGAAAAAAAGAAGGGAGGGACAAAGGGAGGAAGAGGGAGAGAAAAATCGTTCTCATTTTTCCTGTCTTGCACTGGTGATGTGAAGATTCTGTTTGCAGGTCTGCTGGAACTACTAAAAATTCTGCTTTGTAGTAGAGTTTGAAGTATTTCTTAGGTTTTGAAAGCAGTTATGCATTTTTGAGGTAAGCACAATAATTAGTGTAAGAGGACATTAACACTTCAATAATCTCTTGATTACTAAGAGAGGTTTTCCCATATATATCATCATTTGACAATAACTGGGAAGGAGTCTTACAGGAAGGAGATATTAAGTGGCTCAAAAATAAAAGGAAGAAAGAAATGCTGGGCTTAATTGCTTACATGAGGAAAAGTGTAGGCTGCGATAGCTATTTTAAGATAGCCTAAAAAGTAAAGGTGCATGTGTTCCAATACAATGCAGAAAAATTTAAGAATTTTTTTCCTTAGTCCTAAAGCTGCTTTGGAAGAAAAGAAAGAAGACAGGAGAAAGTATAACTGTCCGAGATCAATGGCGTAAGAATTATTGACAATTTCTTTAGAACAAACAAAAACATTACCTTTGACTGAATGAGCATATCATCTAGTTGGGTGCCTAACAGATAAAGACATTGCACAACTACGGAACTGAATAATAAATTTTGTGAAAGACTAAAATTGAAAAATGTAGACATGAAAACGCTCCAGGAGGCCAATACATTCCTGTTCTACCTCTTACCTTTTCTTTCACTCTCTACTCCTTTCTCTTTCTGCTTCTCCCCCATTTCCTTTTCCAGCCTTAATTTTTCATGAAAGAACTGTTTATTCTGTGAGAGCATGGTACAAAGACATATAGAAGTGATACCATTGTGATTAACCTAGTTATTAACCAATGGGAAAGGAGCAGAGGGAAGGCCAAATATTATGGTCATCTGTGCAGCTTTGCCAGGAAGCTGCAATTTAACACTCCCCAGGAAGCCACAGGCCTATTTCCCACTGATTGCTGGGGGAAGGAATTGGACAGGGGAAGGAAGAATAGATGCGTGCCCAGTGAAGTCTGGGTGAAATAAGGAAGGTAACTGTCAGTCACACCTGGGAACGGGTAATTGGTCAGAGTAGGCTTGGCCACTGCAAGCCCTGGAAGATCTGAGATACTGAGTCTCCTAAACAAAGGACTTTGGGCTCTTGCTCTCTTGTGCTTTCTGAACTCTTGGGACTCTTGTTGCAGGGGGGGCATTCTCTTGGCTTGAGAAATAAGATCTCCCCCAACTCTTTCACTGGCTCCTTTCTCTCATCCAGCTTTGCCTCTCACCACTCCTTCCCTGCTCCTTGTGTTCAGACCCACCTAAGCTCTGGTGTTTCCCCACCTACCCCCTGGACCTGTGCATCTCTATGACTGCCATTTTTTTCTTTCTGATCTGAGTGCCCTCTAAATCCTTTCCCTCCTCCCAAATCTCTTTTAAAACCCAAGTGTCTATTAATTCATGCAAAAGCATGAGGAAATCATCATTCTGGAAGAGAGGGCAGAATATAGAATGATTCTACCGTCCATGTTCCTGAAGGATTGGGCTTGTACCTCTGTTATAGCATTTATTAATTGCTTAGTAATTCGTTGTAAACTTATCCCAAATCTAGTATCCTCACATTCAGCAAGCACATCTTAACTTCCTTTGACAGAGAAAAAGAACAAGTGTGAACTCTGGGTTCTAAATACTAGGTTTGTACCTTAATTCTGCTATTTTTACCAGTTGTGTGATCCAAAGCAAATCTCTTAACTTTGTTTCTCTTCAGCATCTTTTCTGCCAAATGAAGGTAATAACTGCACCTTCTTTATGAGTTATTTTGATAATTATTTGGGATACTATATCATAAGTTGCATAAATCAGAGCACCTAGCTTATAGTAGATTTCCTGAAAATGTTGACTCTTTTCTTTCTCAGGTTCCTCCTTTCATTCTATTAATAATCACTGGGCCAGCACATAAAGGCTATTAAATAAATGTACACAAGTGAACCTGCTTATTATTTTCAATGTACGCAAACTACCCCAAAGCTTAATAGCTTAAAACAATGACAACTTTTAGCCCGCAATTCCGTGATCTGAACTGAGTTTGGGGTGGACAGCTTGTCTGTGTTCAAGCATCAGCAAAGGTTGAGAAACTGAAATCATTGGAAGATTCTCATACACACTTGCCTGGCATTTGATGCTGGCTATTGGTTGGACCTCTGCTGGGACTGGGGCAATTACTGCCACACAGAACATTCCATGTGACTGCTTGGCTTCTTCACAGCATGGTGAATGGGTTTCAAGGGCAAGGGAACCGTGATCTAGCCTGGAAATTATGCAGCATCACTTCTGACACATTCTATTAGTCAGAATTGATTAACTAATACTGTCATGTATGCAATTAGAGGGGAATTAGACTTCATATTTTGATAAGAATAGTGTCAAAGAATTTGCACACAAAAATCACCATGAATTCCTCCACCAATCAGTGTCAGTGTATATACCAGGCTAGCGTGTTGAATATACAGAAATGCCCAATTGAGGGCATCAGGGACCCAACATGGGGATCTTGTTAAGTAAATGGTAAAAAACAAAACAAAAACAAACAAACAAGAAAAACCCTAGACCAGAATTTCAAAAACCTAATTAATAAATCTAGATGTGCCCAGATAACTGTTAACTGGGCCTTAACTATGACCAAATCACATAACTTTTGAGCCTCAGTTTTCCCATTTATAAATTGGGGATAATGTTTAATATACAGCCAATTGCACAAAACTTTAAAAATCAGAAGTAAATCATGCGTGATGAATTCTGTTATATAGATAAAAGGCTGTTATTGTAGTGTGGGTAGATGAGCGAAACCATCCTTGTTTGACATAACAATAGTAACAGTAACTACACTCTTTGTTAAATTTGCTTTTACCTGCTGGCAGTACAGACTTTGTTCTTTAATTTTTTTGCTCTGTATAAAAAATAATTTTTTAAAATTTATTTTTATTGTTGAGACTATTAAATATGTTTCCACTTTCCCCCCTTTCTCTCCCTTCATCCAGTTCCCACCCCACCCTAAGCCTTCGCCATGCTATCGTCTGTGCCCATGGGCTAGGCATATGTGCATATAAATTCTTTGGTTTTCCTCAGTCCCTCTGCTCTCCTTAACACCTCTCCCCATCAGAGTTGTCTGCCTGCACTCTACCTATGAGTCTGTCTTTATTTTGCTTGTTAGTGTAGTTTGTTCATTAACTTCTACATATGAGTGAAATCATATGGTACTTATCTTTCTCTGACTGGCTTATTTCATAAGCAAATAAGAAAAATAACTCTCGTATATGGTGATTGCAAGGGAGGGGGGGGTGGAGGTGAAAGAGGGTGTGAGGGATAAATGGTGATGGAAGAAAAATACAGTAATAAAAAAATAAAAAGAGATACAACTATATTATATGGCCTATATATTTATGGTTTCAAGACAGGGTATTAAAAAAATAATTTTAATAAAAGCCACCATTTTTACCTAAGAACAGGGAAAATTAATTAGCTCTTGATGCAAGATATTTTGCAAGTATCCACTGCAATATTACATATACCACCACAGTGATACACTCTATATTCAGTCATGTATTACAAGAAAGTAATAGCAAGTGACATTTCACAATCTGAGCCTGTTCTGCTAAAAAAAAAAAAAAAAAAAAAAAAATGGATTCTAGGTTTATAGAAAATGTCAAAGAACATCAAAGAAAATATGTGACATTTAAACAACCCAAAACTCCGCTACCCAATATATAAAATGAAAAAGATATACTAACGTGTGCACTCTGAACTACATATTACATTTTTACCCTTCTGTTTAATGATACATTGCACTTAGCTTGTTTCCTTTAAACCATTTAAATTGCCCCATAATCTCTATTAAGGTAAATTGTTCCCCCATTATTTTTCACCTTTATATGGAATTCTTCATCATTCAATCTATAATGTACTTGATGGTTCTTTTTTCACTGTGTTGTCTATCCATACATATCCATCTGATAAGATTCTAAACTGACCGTTTAATTGAAATGTTGATGAATCAAAAAGGTAACATTCTACATATTTGACTGCATTGAAATGGAAAACACCTCTTCAATTCAAGACTTGGTGAACAGAGATAAAAGAGAAGCCTCAGCCTGGCATGAGACATTTCAAACACATAACTGGAAAAAAATCTAAATTCAAAAATATATAAAATATTACTGAAAACAAATGATAGGAAAAAACACACAACTAAACAAGAAATGAGTGTACAATGTGAACAAGAATACCATAGGGAAAAAAAAAAGCCAAATTGCCAACAAACACAGAAAAGTATGCCCTGTATTACTAGAAGCAAGGAATAATGTTTTAAAGCAGCAATGAAATAGCATTTCATGCTCACTACCTGATCCAAGTTCTAAACTCTGACAAAACTTAACAAAACTACATTTTCCTAGAGCTACAAAAAGTGGGAGTCTCACACATTGCTTCCTACTAGCTGGCAATATTACATAATGACAACTAAGTATAAAAGAACGCAATTTAAAATAGATATTTTAAGAAATAGCTCTTATTAGTAACTACATCTGTTATAATCATGTATTCAATTATAAAAGATATATTGAGTACATGTTATGTGACAGAGTCCAGGGTAGACGTGTCCTAAATCTAAGATGACGTGGCTTTATTTATGAGAAAATACATATGTATACAAGACTCTTTAAAGTATTGGAACACACAATAGGTACTCAATAAAAAGTAGATTTAATAATATTTCCTGAGGTTTTCAGCTTACAATTCCAGGAATCTATGGCATTGTACATAAGCCAGTTTATGATCATTCATGAAACAATGCATTAAGTGTGTAAATTCTGGAGAAACACTGGGTTCTACTTCCAATCCTGTTCTATAAGATAATTTCTTTTAAGAAATGAAGTTCTTGCAGCTTGGGATATGATTTTCAATGACAGCTTGAAACGTGGATTTGCAATGTGTTATATCTCAAACACCTTTTATAGAAGTGCAAAGTGCTCTGGAGAAGGAAGGTAGCCCACTCAGAAGGCACTTCAAGTGAGCCCAGTGACAATGCCACAGATACTGAACAGAGACCTGTGAAATGACAGAGTGGAATAAAGCAATATTCCTAAATTAATTTGTTATTTGATGTGATATTATAGTGTATAAATGTGTACCTAAATGGATAAGCATATACCTCCTCCACCAAGAATGGGGAAAACCTGATTAGAAAAAAAGAAAGTGTGTGTTTATGTATTGTCCAACTGGATAAGCGGAAGATAATCTTAAGTGGTCACATATATTTAGACCACTTATTTTAAGTGGTCACATATGCATAGTGTAAGTCTCTCCTGCTTTAAAATTCTTTAGTAGTTCCTCACTGCTAACAGAGTTTAAGCCTCTTATGAATACATACAAGGCTTCTGGAATGTGGTTTTTGCCAAACTCTCCTGTTTTTATGTTTGACTTTTCCTAAAGTTCAACAACACAGAACTATCTGATTGTCTTAAAGGGTTGGACTCTCTCTGCCCTGTTCTCTGCCCTGTCTTATCTTCTGACCCAAGGCACTTCAAAGCTTCAATTCCTATTATGCCTCCTGTTTGAAAAATTCCCTGTACAGAACCTTTCACCACCTCCCTTTTTTCTTGCAAAGCATCTTTTTAAATATCTTTTACATAGCACTGTATTAGAATTTTCTCTGAAGTTTAACAATGTGAGTAAGAGTAGAGGTTTACGTTCAGATAGGCAGGAATTGACACCCAAGCTTCATCACTTAAAGGTTGTGTGACCTTAGGCAGTTTCCTTAAGTTCTCTGATTCATTTTTAAAATGAAGATAATAATACTAAAACCTAATATTATATGATAGGAATAGTTGTACATGGTGTTATGAGGCTGCAATGAGTTTATAGAATGAACGTACACAGTTCATGACACAAATGAGGTGCCAGTAAATAACTAGTAGTTATTGTTATCATGATTATTTCCATTATTATTAATATCATTTTTTCTTTTTCCCTTGTAACATTTAAGATCTTTGACAAAAACTCATTTTTTAAAATTTTTGCATCACCTAAAACTGATCCTTGGACTGGAATGCACTGTACACTTAATGCTGGGATGAATAAATGAATGAATGAGTAGGGCTGCTAGAAATTAGCAAAATACTCATATTATATTTGTCCCAAACAGAGTAGAAGAGAATTATTAATTCCCCTTTTTTCCAAAAATTATATATTTACATTAATGTGTGGTTTTGCTGAGCAAAATCTCTCATTACCTAAACATGACAAGTTGCATGTGAAGGAGCTTAAATTTCACCATTTGAATGCCATCATCCCTTCAAATATAATCTGAAATAGATTGAGCTGTTCCTAGTATGGTGTGCGCAGAATGTATTAAGCCAGTGCTCTCCTTCTTTCTGATACTTATATACAGACTCTGAGGGTAGTGGCAGAGGCTACAAGCCCCAGGACGGGCTAAGGAAGGGACACTTGTAGAGAATAAGGCATTACCACGTGGTAAAGGAACAAATGGATCAGATACAAGCTGAGAAGGACTGATGACAATAAGAAATATAGAACTTCCAAAGCCAAATGCCTCTGTTTCCCAGCATTTTATTTAAAAGGTTTCAATGATGCTATTCATGATGCTGACATTGACTTATTTTAATGGGTTAAAAGTACTCTGAGGCTGCAATTTCTACCTCTTAGGTGGCCAACTTACTAGGCAGTCTTGTTTAATTCTGGTAAACATTTTCCCAGTGGGGATTGCTATGATTCCCACTGGATAGACTGGAGGAGCCACTGAAGGCCAGACAGATATTGCACTGTAAATAAATTGACACCACCGTTTATCACTAGTCTCTTGAGAGTTTAGTCAGCATTGAATCCACTGAGCCTATAAGCCCTGATGGAGCTCAGAAAAAATTGAATTTCAAAATCTATAAGGCCGAGTAGTCCTTGAAGCAGAAACGTATCCAACAAAACCTGTGGTCTCTTTCCCAGCTCTTTCCCTTCTCTTCCAACTTAAAGAAATCACACACATAATGAACTTAAGAAAATGCCACACATAATCACACCACTATCTCTAATATGTGTACCATACACATGACTTTCAATGCCAAGCTCCTGTGATAAAATGCCTGATTGGCAAGGCCAGCAAGTGGAGATGTATCTGAAGTCAGGTACTCAAGAACATATATTGCAACAGACATTCTCTCAAAGAAAATTAGGGTGTAATGGAGAAGAAACGGCCACAATTTTCACCATTCTATTAGTATCCTATGAAATCAAATGTAGCCCACTCTCCCAGATCCCCACAGCAAAACAGAAAAGCTAGAAATTTTTATTTTTTGTTTACATTATAGGTTAATTTGTCTCAAGCTCTCTCCAGGGAGCGAGACGATGAAAGTTGTTTTGTTTTGTTTTCTTGGGAGCCAATCACTTAACAGCCTGGGCTATGAGCTCTCCACCAGTCCCCACTCTTGAAACTCCATTCTGTTTTCAGTTGTTTTAATGGCTCTTTAGGGCACAAAAAGAGGAAACATATGCATTTGATTTTCCCTCTATTTGCTTCTCTAAATGTGGCTACACCACAACAAGTAGTTTGGTAAAGATAAAACAACACAATTTTTCTAAATATTTTTGAAATGTATTTCTATTTATTTTTCATTAGAAACTGTGTTTTTATTCTTTTGAAAAAAAACAACCAAACAAAAAAAGAACTCCACAGTGACACTCAATTTTATCTAACAAGGAAAGTTTAGATGAAGTCACTATCAAATCTAAAAGCTGTAAATTGCTTATCTACTCTTATCAGGGGATTCTTCCTTTCAAAATTAGACATTTGAACAAAGAGTTTCTGTGAAAGTGAATATTGCATCTATCATGAACATATTGTTTGCTTTTAGGAATCACACCTGAGACGAGACTCTCACTGACCATCCCCAAATAGTCTCACCCTTTATGAGATGTATCAATAGCCAGTGGGTCTCATTTCTTGGGTGTGGAGCTGATCCCCTTGATGCGGGCCCAACTATCCCGACAGCTCTCCTAGAGTGGCATTTATGAATAACAAACTTGCCTGCAATGCAGCTCCTTGTCAAATTACAACATGGCATAGAATATGGAATGATAAGATGAATGATTTCTCAGACCTGAGAAGAGACAAAACAAGAAAAAAGAAAAGAAAAAAAGATTTGCAGAAAAGATACATCTTTCATTGAAAAGGCAGCTGCCCAACACTCAATTGTCTCCCAGTAGAGTAGCACTGGCAAAGACAACTGTCTGGACTGAAAAGAACACTGCCAAGAAACTGACCTTAGGGGGAATGGGAGAGCACAGAGCATGATATTCACATTTCTTTGAAGTCCCTTTCAAGTTCAGAAAATCACTCATAAAAATACACTCCACTGCAACTAGAAATATATATCCTGTTGCCTTAGAATGGTTTCGAGGTAAGAGATGCAGTGAAAAAACACATTCACTCTTGCCCATCTCTATAATCTCTATTTTTTGGTATAGCCTGCCTAAAATAAAGCATTTAACAGATTAGTAATATTAAAGATATGCATTTTGTTTTCATTTTTTTAAATCTATTTCTCAACTTAGAAGCTTAGAGCTTTTTGAAAACCATGTTAAATCCATAGCATATTTTGGTATCACACACATTCTGAATAGAGAGCATTAATCTCCTCTGATTCTTTAATTTGCAACTACCGTTAAGTATTTCAGCATTACTACCCCTTTACCACACACCTGTCAGTAAAGAACACTTTGAAGATATTTTATAATCTTTTATGTGAGTGACAAGTTGTTTCATAGCTTTTTATTTGGATCAATTTGTAAAATCCTACTAATCAGAAAACTCATTCTATCTCAGAGAAATGAACTTTAATGTTGTACATATTATCCACTATAGAAACTACCTTGTAGAAGAACATATATTTAAAAAAATGTCAAAATATGTAGACATTTATGTGGTGAGATTATCGATGAACAGTTCAAAAGTTGTAGTCACCACGAGCCCTTGCTGTAATTTCTGCATTAGAGGGCTATGGTGATCCTCATAACCCTTTTACTGAAACTGTAGTTCACATAAACTTGATTTAGAGTGTGTTTTTTCTGTCCTTTGACACCAAATGATGACTCATTTCTACAGCATCTAAAATTTATAACTCTAATTGTCCTCATTGATGAGTCCAGCTTTTCAAGAACTTTGAATTTCATTCACTAAAATCTATCTCACTGAAATTCTCACTTACATGATATTCTATAGTTCAACCACCATGCCTTAATCATAGCTAATTTCCCATTAAAAGGCAATAGGAATTAATTTTTTTTTTGGTATTTATCGGTATAGAACAGAGCAGATTCCAATTCTATCATATGTTTGAAAATTTTCATAAGAAAAAAAAATGCCCCAAATCATGAGAATAATGATTTAAAGCATTACCTTTGCATTTATGAAGAACTGGGCTCTAACTATAACTCTGAAAGTTGCTAATTGGGTAAAAATAAGTGTATACCACTTAACTATCCTAGCTTCTGATTCTCAGTTAAAAATGGAGATAATAGTAAAACATCTCTCTCTCAGTTTGATGTAAGCCTGAAGTAAAATATATATGCTAGCACCTAGCACAATGCCTGTGACATATTAAGTGCTCCATTAAAATTTGCTGCTAATAACATTTTTAATATTACTTGGCAGATTTTTACTACTACCTTGAAATAAATGAGAAACAAAATTTAAGTACTAACCTCACCTTTCAGGAATATACTAAGCACTAGGTTAGTAGGTGTCCTTTCATTTTTCCCTTTAACATTATTATATATTCAAATGTTTATCAGTATATTATAATATTATTTTGTTTTTATACTTAGTTTCACATGTTTACATAAATCTCTATAAAACATATCCCTAACTTTGGTTGGTTTTTGACATTTATAGATATGAGATTACACTTTGTGTATTAATGTGTACCTTGCTTTAAGCTTTCAACAAAAATTTTTAAGAATCTTATAATACATTATGTGACAGTGTTTTTATTTTATTTTTCATTGTCATATAATATTCTACTATATGAATACACGGCCATTTAATTATCAATTTTCTTGTTGACAAATGAGCTATTTTCTAATTTTTGTATTACAAACAATGATACTCAAGTCATTTAAGGACAAAGTCTAGACAGAATATATTCATGTGGGGTGGTGAACATGATCTATCAATGCCCTTTTAATTAATGTGGAACACCAGTAAATTACTAAATTACAGTTATATTTCACATTTAAATCCTTCTGTATTGGTCTCCTATTTAGAAACATGTCTCCATATAAATCAGTATTTAAGAAAAACTTTTTCACCACTTTGCAAAGAAATGAATTCTAAATTTGCTTTTTATTAAAACCAGCTTTATTTAAAAACACTAAAGAAGTCACAATTAAAGGTTATTATTTAGTTAGTCAGATGCAAAATGTATTTTGAATGTATTGAACAACTTTAACCTTCATAAAGGATATTTTAATAAACACTAGAGACATTCAAATGTTGCTAAATGTTTTTAGATGCATGGCTCACACTTAGATAAAGGGTCACTGTGTCTAATAAACAAATCCATTAAGAACTTGCCAATAACACAGAGAAATTGTTTATTTGCTTTACTAAGCCTGTAGAAGAAAAAGCTTTTGATATTTTTGACTAAGCTAATGGATAGTATCTGTTATATATAGAGCAAATAGTTTAATCATTACAGCGAATGATTCTGAGTTTAGAGTTATAGATTTAAGCCCATTTGGGACTTTAGTTTTAACCTTATCATTACCATACATTGATTACCCTGATTGGCTAATCATTTAATTAGGATATAGATAACATTTGTTAATAAATTGATTCAGAAGAGTTCTCAAACTTTGGGAGAGAATTAGTTGTCCTATTTTGTGTAAATATGTCCTTGAAATCTGAAAATTAGCTTTAATATCGCTTTTATATGAACACCATTAGAATAATTCCACAGTGTGTGGGCACACAATGCAATATAGAGATTGTGTATCAGAGATCTATACTTGAAACCCACATGATCTTATTTACCAGTACCCCAATAAATTTAATAATAAGATTATAAGAAGGAAATATATGGACACATATAATGAAAATAAAATATCTGATTAGAAAACTTGACAACAGTTAGAGAAATACTTTGGTTTATTATGTTTATTTTGTATTTGAGACCTTTATTACAATCCACCAATATAAAAAAAGTCTGTTTCCTAGAATTATGTAAAATATTAATTCATCCTATTGCTCAAATGTAGAAATGTTCTGAGGTACAAGGAGAAAGATACATGAAGTTACGTTGGCTCACAGAACAAACTATCATATGTATTCCCTAAAGAGCTTCCTCTATTACAAATAACAGGGATACAAAAGGAGGGACGGAACATTCTGGTTAAATGATAATGGATGCTACACAATGTAATGCTATGAAGGTATGAGTAAGATACAAGGAAATTGTTTCAAAGGACAGTCCAATTCCTCTTTGATACAAACCCAGGGGTCCTTCGCTTTCCAATGAGCTCAATTAGCCCCTTTGCTCCACGACATCACAAAGTAACTGGTTTAAACTGTGCTTCAAGAGCCTTTTATACACAAGAATTAAATGAGCCTGTCTCATTTAATTTCAGTTAATGTAAGGGAGCTTCTGAAACTGAATTGCTCAGTTGTAACACCGAGCTTGAAGCCAGGCTGGCTGATTAATCCTAGCTGTTTGAAGTGCTTTCTTCCCCTATCTTGAGCTATGCAGGCCTCATGATAGCCTGAGGAGGCCTGAGCCTAAGTCTTAGGGAGATTTTTTATTTTTGCTTCCTCTCTACAGAGAGGAGTGGAGACCAGATAAGCACTGTGGCATAAAACCAAAAATAAACCAGAAACTTGTTGCCAATTTTGAAAAAGGCATGGGATGTGAGGCTGATTAAAAAAACCAAAAAATATCCATAATATAGCGCCCTTGTATTTGACTTTCATTTCACTGGTACACTGTGCAATTTTAATTGAAAATTACTATTGCCTAAGAACTGACATTACCCTAAAGATGTCCTAGTTAGTTCCAGTTGAGGTTTTTACATAAAATGAGCATTAGCAGCAATGAGAATGGAAGGGAGCGGCTGACTATGGTGAGTCATTAGGGCAACCATTAGGACACTTACCCAGATTTTATTATATAACCTCTTAAAATCCTCATATTATCTGTTTAGAAATTCCCAGGAGAGCACTTCATGATCTTCAAAGCAAAAAAAATATATGCCTCAGCATGAACTTCCTAATAAACAAATCATAGCACATCTTCCAGTTTAAGATGAAAGAGATCATTTATTTGGAGGAGATAATCTAGTGACACCACTTTATGATTTCCCCGCACCCGTACACACACCCTGCTGCCCATCTCACATGCTCTTTGCTATCTTAGTGTATTTTTGTTTGAAATAGATGTCCAGAGAAATGTAGGCTGAGCGGGCAACTTTAGGCCATATAAATATATTTTCTTCCTTCTGAGTGGCAATGCTGCCAGGTAATAACCCAAATCAGTCATGCCGCCCTCCCTCAGCAGGCAGCCTTGGTGCTGAAAACTCAAACAGCAAGCCTAATCGTTGCCAAGAACTCACATGAGCCAGTCAGAATGGCTTAAGCACTTGAGAGAGCAAAACTATTAAAACTAAGCTAGCTCAAAGATTTTTCCCTCCATGCACTGGGCCATTTGCTCAAATAAACCTCTAAAGCACAGTAAGGAAATAAGAAAACAAAACACCTGAGAATATAAAGCAAAGAATAGAACCTTTGTTTAAATGACTCTTCCCTCTTGCAGAGCTTGAAACTGCAACGAATCCAGAGATTCACCAAGCAAAGTCCTAAATATATGTTTACCTTGGGAATTTTTCTCATTGCCTGGTCAGTAAGGTACTTGCCAGAAATTTTCATAATTCTGAGAGGCTAGGTGATCTTATGCTGTACTTGCTATAGCAGGACTTCTAGAGTGATGCTCGCCACAGCAACTGAATTGTGTTATGTGAATGCAGGTGATGTGGAGAAGAGAACATTTCCCTCATCCTTATGTCAGGATTATGTAAGGATATGATAGTAATGACTAGGAAACTATATGGATCATGATATTTGGAGCTTCAGCATCAACTTATGAAAAAGGGTATATTTCATGTCATTCGCTGTTAGTTCCCCAATGACTTAAGAACTCATATTTGTGGAAAGAAAATTCCTTACCTACAGGAAACTGTCTAAGGAGCATGTATGAGTTCTCGATGAATTAAAATGAAGAGTAAATATCTAAATAATCAGAGGGCAAGTAATTTTGGACTGTCATTAATACAATCATAACATGAAACAGTTCTATAATTAAAAGTTCAAAACCATGAAATTTCTTTATTTTATAAAAACAACTCATAGTCATGAATTATTATAAATTAATGAGACCAATTTCTCCTATGGCTCATCAGTTGGCTCTAAAGTAATTGTTTAAAAATGCAAAAATGTATTGAACATTGAAATATGTATGTAATCATCGGTACTATTTGTTGTTACCTGCTGTGTACAGGCACTTTATACAAATAGTCTATTTAATGATAGAGATGTTGGGAGGCAATTATTTGACTCCTCTTTTGGAAACAAAGATACTTTGGTGTTGATAAATAATGCATCCAAAGTCACATAGCAGGTTAGGGCCAAAGCCAGAGGCTCCCTCCACCAGCTCCTTTCCCTCTGTCCTTTGTAATCACCCATTACTCTCCTGGCTCTTGCAGCTTCTTCTGATTTTCTCCTTTCTTCTGCCCTTCTAATTTCTCTTTAGCATACTGTTGAAATTAAACCAAGAATTTTTTCTCTCTCTAAAAGCCTATGACTACAGACAGTGCCATCTGCAGGAAAGGGTAAACGCCTCTTCCCAAGGCCTTCAGAGACATGTCGCTTCTGATTTCTTCAGGATAAATCCCAGTGCAATCTGTACCTGATCTCTAATCCAAGTTCAGGCTGTCCTGGCTGCCTTTCATCTCAGGCATTTTTTCCCTTCTAAGCCCTCTTACATTCTTCTTCTTACTACAGGAAAGAAATAATGTTTGGTCTTGAAACCACTATAAATAATATTAATAGTTTATCTTTAAGGCATTAAAGGAAATGAAATTGTAATATTCAGTATTAATTATGAAATAAGTGATTGCATTATATTTGTAAGATTTCTTGTGAAACAGCGAGGTGGTTATAATGTTCTGTATAGCAACTTAAGTATTATGTTTACATATTGCAGAATTTCACTTATCATGGAAAAAGATTCACACTAATATGCCTGTCATTCATATTACTAAAAAAATCCATCGCACCAAGGACTTGTGCTTTCACAAGTAAATTCTTATCCATTTAGCTACTTACATTCTAAAATGTTCTTCAACACTGTACAGTTCAGGCCAATATTTTCCAATCTTCTGTATTAAAGAGAATAATTTAATACGGTACACAATTCCTTTTACAAAATTAATTCAAGGCAAATAAAACAAAGAGTGATTTCTATAAATAGTTCTAGAGCTTCTGACAGAGAACCAAGTAAAATTTTGAATAAACCATGGGCTTCATTTTTTTTTCCTAGTCAGAAACAATTCTCGTTAATAAACTAAACCAAAGTGACTAGCTAATGGCTTCACATGTGTTTTTGCTTTTATTTTTGTTTTCTTTTTTCTGCCCTATTCACAGTCTTCAGCAAATATATGTTCCATTAATCTGTGGATTACAAGAAATAATGGGGTTGGCATAGCATAATTAATTTATTAATTTATTTAACTCAGTTAACAAGTGTTTTTGTTTGTAGCTCCCTTCCTGGCCTTTAAAATTTCTCTTTATCGTTGGTCTGGCTTATTAACTTGAAATATCAGAAGGCTTTTGTGCAATTTTAAGGTTCAAGTTGGGATTTGAAATTGGGTCATTTCTTGTCTCCTGACTTAAAATACACCCAAGTAATTTCATTAAGGATTCCTCAGAAGGCTTGTATGAATACAGGCTATCCAACATTTAAGCCTCAAATAAGAATAGAAAAGTCCACAAACTTCACAAAGCATAAGATCGAACAATATGTTATTTTAAGAGCATAATTATGTTATTATTTATTACTATTTATTTAAAGTCATTTAAAAGACTTTTTTTTTTTTTGAAACTGGAGTTTTCCCAATGCCAAATTTTCTTTTGATATTATTGAGTGCATAATAATATATATATATGTAGGGGTTTGGGTTTTTTCCTTCCTTTTTTCATTTAACTTGTCCTGTGTACTAGAAAAAGAGCAGCACCATGAAGTCACTGGAGTCATATTTTTTGATAAAAAAGTCAAAAAGTGTGTGGGGACAGGTAGAGTTATGTCAGAAGGAGCATAAAGAAAACAAAATTGGCCAAGTGTTAATAATTTTGAATTTACATAATGATACAAGGAAATGTACTATACTATTTATTTTAATTTTGTACACTTATTGTTTTTCTATAATAATATATTTAAAACTATATTGCCAAAATGATCCCATGCACTTTCTTCAATGTATATGTAATGATTTGAGCCTCCTAAAAGATGTTCAATTAATTCTCAGTCTTTCAGTTTAGTTGAGTTTTTATGTATTGCATACATTGAAAAATATACTTTATTTTTTCTGCTTTCTTTAAAAACCCCATATAATATTTAATTGACCATGCCATTCCTACAATCTACATCAAATCATTTCTATTTTTGTAACCGTAGAGTAGTTCTTTTTTATTATTTTTAAGACTTTAGGTTCAGAATTCAGGTAATTTTTTGATTTCCTTCTATGTTCTTCAGCAGTTCTTCACAAAATTCTGTTGACTCTTCTCAGTGCTTTTCAAGTCCTAAGCTTTGCTGGACAGTTTTACAGTCCATAGGCAATGGTATTGAAATGTTTTCCTCTTGATATATCACCTTGTTCTAATTGCAGGGCATTGACATGTTTTAGAGAAAAGGAATTCCTTGTTCAAGCCAGTTGTCCATTATGACTCATTAAAACTAAAACTTTGTCACATCAATCAAAATGCTCAAGTTCATTTTCCTGATGGAACATTATTGGTCTTCTGAAAATTTAAAATGTGTGATATCTTATACTACTCATTTACTGTGGTCTTTGGTAGAATTATCATGTGCCAGCTATTCGTTCTGTTTCACCTCAGGTGGGGCAAGGCAAGTTAACATATGTCATTGTGCTCAGAACTTCAAAGAGAAGAATCTAAGTTTGAAAAGCTTATCAAAATTATGCCCCCGAGAGAGAGTACCTAAAGTGAGCGGATTTCTCACAACATCAAGTATGTTCCCACAAATGGCACACAGGCCCCAACAAGCTTGAGTAACAGCTGAAGCTACAGCAAAACCAGACTTGGGCTCTGCAGGAACCAAGCACTGACAAACACAGTGGCTTAAAAGAGCCTCTGGTGGGAATTTTTAGACAAAAGACCCGAACAGCTTGTAATGTCCTCATTATCTTCAAAACAAAGCGTGTGTTAAGTATGCCAGAGGACTTGCTGCTTTCCAAGACCTTGTGGTACAAAATTTTCCACTTTCAATCATGAAGTTAGCATGAATCACCACCTTTTAAGACAAAGGAACATGAAAGGGCCTTACTGGAACACTTATGGTAATGTAGTAATTTTTTGAAACATCTAATTCTCTAGATGATTCCATTATCCTAATTTAAAGAATTGTGTGGAATGTTCCATGATAAAATTATAAGAGGATCTCTCTAAGAAATGTCTTTGAATACTTCCCTAACTTGATTACTTATGTTACATTTATCACATGTATTTAATTTTTAAAATAAATTTTCATCTATACCAATTTTCATTTCAGAACTACATTGCAGATGTTAATGATGTTATTTGCATTTATAAAGGCTTTTCTTAAGATGTAAAATCAAATGCATCAGCCAATTAATTCTTAGAAAAGTAAGTAGTTTCTAATACTAAGGTTTTCTGGGGTGTGCATTTTAGGTAACTATTTGGAGAAAAACAATGTATAATTTCTTTGATTGTTTATGAATAATTTTCTATTTGCCAAACAAATAGCCCACTAATTCTACAGTTCAAGGATTTATCATCTTTATAGTATACTTACCCAGTTCAGGCTATCGCCTAAAGAATATGTTTGCCAATATCGCTTTCTATTTAAGGTAAAGAAAATATTTTACTGTGAATTAAACATTGAATTTGTATTTCAATGCTTCCTGACTCCCGAAATTTGTCTTATTTTTAATAACTTTAAAAGCCATATTGTAGAATGACCAGAAATTAATATGACACCCAAACCATTGTCTAAAATACACAGGTTATATTCAATTTATTTTATTAAATACTAGTTCCTAATAGCTTCAAAATTATTGATATAACTATATGTTAATTTCTAGACATGAACATTAAAGAAAAATTTTGAATGTTGTAACATTTTAATTTCTCTAATAACATTTGTCAACCACTTCCATTTTCCTTGAATCTGACTTTACTTACTCAATTACTAGAAATATTTATTTAACTTGCATGATTACTACTTGATCTAGAAGCAGTGGTTTTCAACCTTTTTCATCTCATGGCACATATAAACTAATTACTAAAATTCTGCTGCACTCCAAGAAATAATAGGTATAATTTTGATTCATTAATACCAAACAGCTATTGTTGTGTTAGCTGTTGTCATCTTTTTTTTTAATTTTACAATCTAAAGAAAAAGATGTCAGTACCCCTGACTAAACAGTAAAGTATTACATGTTTTGAAAATTACTGCTGCACATCAGTTGAAAATCGCTGATCTGGAAAGTGAACATACCAAATTTATTTTGATAGAATATTATTTCAGAATATTATGTCACCCATCTGCATACACTTTATCTGTGCTAGTGTCAAAATGTAACAGGCTGATTTGTATGTGTTCCTTAAAGAGAAAACTAGTATTTCTTTTTAGAAATAAATTTTTTAAATCTGTTTTAAGAAAAAAATATGTTGTATTATTAGCTTCCTCAGAAAGATACTGACTGCTGCATATTCTTTAGGGTCATCATAATGATAAAGTCGTCCAATGCAATTGATATTTCTTTTTACAGAAAGTACTTTATTCACAATATACTGAATGTTTGTTTGTTTTTTTACTGTAGAAACAATATTTCATGACAAACCAAGCAAAGGGGAAATGCAATAATATTTCATTTTTTTACTTATTAAACTAATATCATTAGAAGACCACTATCTGCTGGACATTGTGCTAAACCTTGAGCATGAAGTGCTAAGAAAAATTAAAAAATCAAATGCAGAAAAGATAATAAACAGAATATCATGTCCTAGAAGGAGAAAAAAAAATTAAACAGCTTCATTAAAGGAAAAAAAAAATGAGAGAGATAGGGAGATAGAGGGCAGAAGGTGAGTAAAAGTTTCAATGAGGAGAGAACCATTCTGGCCAGAGTGAACAGCCTGGGCAAAGCTCAGTCAAGGTTGGGAGAAAAAAAAACCCAAAACTTTGCATATTTGAAGAACTGAAAGAAGGCCCAGGATGGAGAAGAGTATGTGAGGGGGAAAGAAGCACATGGTCAGGTTGGAGAGGCAAGTGTATTGGAAATCTTAAATTCAATAGTCATTTGTTGCTGCTGTTGTTATATTTTTATTATCTGGATACCTCCCTCCATCATCATTTTATAAACAGAGATTTCTTGATAACATCCTTTCTAGGCTCTCCGAGTATAAAAATCAAGGTTCAGGAAGCCTTTGTGAACAGTTTGCTCTTTTCTAAAGAAAGACATGAAGTCCTTCAATGAATGGGCTCAGGAATCTGTCACCTCTGTCACCAAGTAGAATGTCGAAAATGAGAATAAATCTGTACCTAGCCCCCATCTTACAAAGCCTTCAATATAAACTCTGAGATAGACATTTCTTTGGTGATTGCTTTCTCCTTCATTTTCTATTATTTTAGTTGCTTTTATCATTAGTCTTCCATATTGAAAAATTACTGGTATTTGTCTGTTTGTTTATATGTTTATTATGCTTTGTTGAACAATCTGTCCAAGAAAAATTAGGTGCAGTTTTCTTTCTGGGAATGAACTGTAATGCCTATCTGCAAAGTCAATTATTACTTTTTACATAATTATTTTATTCCAGAAGTTAGTTTGGAGGCTGACCCAAACAATATAAAAGGAAAGAGATTCATCTATTGTGGCACTAAGAAGACACTATAACTGTCCTTTTATTTTCTTCCTGCAATTCCACTCACTTCCCATTTTATAGTATCTGTGCTCAGTTAATAAAACATTCTGACTACATTGCTTATCAACATACTCATTTCTGCCTTCTCTTAAGACTGCTTAAAAGAATACACAGCATTTCACAGTTTGACCCAAAACTACTTCCCACCTCTTCTAGTGCCACCAGCCTTTACCTTCTGTACACAGTTATCATACTGAATAGACAGTCTCATGATATTTTGTAGGATGAACTACAGAAATCCATTCACTCAAAGACCCAGACAGAGAGTCAAGTTGTATGGTTCCCAAGACTGGTCTCCTGTGAAACTTTCAAATTTTAGTTGGGTACTAGAAATATCAGGGGAACACTTTGTAAAGTATATGATTGTCTAACCACTGTACTGTGCACCTGAAACAATACAAAATAATATTGAAAGTAAACTGTAATTGAAAAATTAAAATTAAAAAAATATTTTTCAGAGATTCAATTCTGAACTTGTATTCAATAAGTCTTCTATTAAGTACTGTAAAATGCTTTATCAACCATTAGTACAGAGTCAAATACAGGTCTTCTGACCACACAAGAGTGCGACTTCTAGAAATAGGCAAGTTGAATTATTCCATTTCCTTTGTTAATACTAGATGTGCTATACTGAGATAGGGAGTGTTTTCTGTCTGGGTCAAAGCATCGGGAAAGATGGGTTTACAATCAGTGAAAGAAAATGCAGAATACTTAAAAATAATAGTGTATTTTTCTTTTAGTTACGGAACACTTTCATGCTGTATTAGTCTGTGACTGGTACAGTGGCTTCACAGAAATTGCAGGGACTGAGGTTCTTTTGATCTCTCTTGCCATTGTCAGTACATGCACACCACAACTTATTTTGCTTCCCTTTATTGTGTTTCTCAGATATTGTGTTTTTTATAGATTGAATGTTGTTGGCAACTCTGTGTCTAGCAACTCTATCAGAGCCATTTTTCCAACAGCATTTGCTCACTTCATGTCTCTGTGTCCCATTTTGGTAATTCTCTCAAATTTCCAAACATTATCATTATTATTTGTTATGGTGATCTGTGATCAATTACTTTTGATGTGACTATGGTAACTGTTTGGGGATATCAGGAACCATGCTCATAAAAGACAGTGAATTAATGGATAAATGTTGTGTGTGTTCTGGTTGCTCCACCGATGGGCCTTTTCCCCATCTCTCTCCCTCTCCTCTGGGCCTCCCTATTCTCCTAAGACAACACAATATTTAAAGTCATCCAATTAATAACCCTACAGTGGACTCTAAGTGTTTAAGCAAAAGGAACAACCATATGTTTCTTATTTTAAATCAAACGCTAAAAATGATTGTTTAGTGAGGACAGCATGTTGAACGCTAAGATAAGACAAAAGCTAGGGCTCTTGTACCAAAAAGTCCAGTTATGAATGCAAAGAAAATAATTTTTAAAGAAATTAAAAGTGCTACTCCAGTGAACACATAAATGATAAGAAAGCAAAACAGTCTTATTGCTGATATGGAGAAAGATTTAGTGGCCTGGAGAGATCAAACCAGCAATGACATTCCCTTAAGCCAAAGCCTAATCCAGAGGAAGGCCCTAACTCTTCAATTCTATTAAAGGTGAGAGAGGTGAGTAAGCTGCAGAGAAAAGTTTGAAACTAGCAGAGGTTACTCCATGCTATGTAAAGGAAAGAAGCCGACTCCATAGCATAAACGTACAAGGTGAAGCTGCAGAAAGTTATCCAGAAGATGTAGCTAAGGTAATTCACGAAGATGGCTACACTACACAACAGATTTTCAATATTGCCCAAACAGCCTTATATTGGATGGAAATGCCATCTAGAACTTTTATATTTAAAGAGAGGTAAATGCTTGGCTTCAAAGCTTCAAAGCACAAGCCGACTCTCTGCTTAGAGTCTAATGTATCTGGTGCCTTTAAGTTGCAGCCAATGCTCACTTACCGTTCTGAAAATCCCAGAACCCTTAAGCATTATTCTAAATCTACTCTCTCTGTGCTCTATAAATAGAACAGCAAAGCCTGGAAGACAGCACATCTCTTTAAAACTTGGTTTACTGAATATTTTAATCCCATTGTTCAGATCTACTACTCAAAAAAATTGTTTTCAAAATATTACTGCTCACTGACAATGCACCTGGTCACTCAAGAGCTTGGGCAGAGATGTACAACAATATTCATGTTGTTTCCGTGCCTGGTAGCCTAACATCCATTCTGTAGCCCATGGAACAGGAGTAATTTCAACTATCAAGCCTTATTATTTAAAAAATGCATTTTATAAGGCTATAGCTGCCATAGGCAGTGATTCCTCTGATGGATCTGTGCAAAATAAATTGAAAACTTTCTAGAAAGTATTCACCATTCTAGACGCTACTAAGAACAATTGCAATTAATGGGAAGAGGTAAAGATGTCAACATTAACAGGAGTTTGGAAGAAGTTGCTTCCAGCTCTCGTGCATGACTTTGAGGGGTTAAAGACTTCAGTGGAGGAAGTAACTGCAAATGTGATAGAAATAGCAAGAGAACTAGAATTAGAAATGGAGCTTAAGGATTTGACTGAATTGCTGCAATCTTTCATGAAAACTTTAACAGATGAGGAGTTGCTTTTTAAGGATAAGCAAAGGAAGTGGTTTCCTGAGATAAGATCTACTCCTGGTGAACATGCTATAAAGATTGTTACAATGACAAGTATTTACTGCACACTTAATAGACTATAATATAGTGTAAGCATAACTTTTTTATGTACTGAAAAGCCAATAAATTTGTGTGACTTGCTTTATTGTGATACTTGCTTATTACAGTGGCCTGGAACCAATCCCACAATATCTCTAAGGTATGCCTATGCATAAAAAACACTCATGGTTCACTGTGGCTACTTGAGTTTTAGTTATTATGTCCACAGAAGTAACAAGAGACAAGGAAAGCCTATATATTTCTCTCTGGAGGCTTAAAGCTTACCTAAAATCCAGGAATTGCTTTACTAAAGAATAAGGAGAAACATATTGGAAACTGTTTCATCATCTTGCACAGCATCTATCAAATAAATACATCCACTGATTTGATATACTGGAAATGTGCGTCCCAGCTGCATCTAGTGTGATATCTCATTAAACTCTCACACCAATCCTCTAAACCATGCACTCTCAACTGTTTTATGGAGGAGAAAAACAGAAGCCCAGAAAATATGAGACTTGTGATAATCATGCACTGGAGGTAGGATTAGAGCCTTAGACCTGACCTTTAAAGACATTTTGTGTGTCTTTTATAGCTTTCCATGGAATTTTCCATGAAAAGTGCCCCTTTCTGCACCTGTTCTTGTTGCTTCTGGATGGAAACTGCTTTCTGAAAAATTCATGTTTATACTTTTCTGGCTCTTTCCTTTTGTTCTGCTAATTTTTCAACCTGGTGCTACCAGCTACTTTGGTATCTTTGCACGTTTACATTTTTATTTTCCCCAAGTGGAATGGAAGATATGGAATCACATGGAGGCATTTGAATGATGTGATGGTGCTGGGCCACTCACATATAGATCTGTGATTCATGCCTACTCTCCTTATTAAAATATAGATTGGACACAATTTGTATCTTTGGTATTTATTAAATAACTACAATAATGTTGCAGAAACATCCTGAATTTGGAATAGTTACCTAACAGGAACCAATAAAACTTAGATCATTCTCCCAGACCTGACTTTGTGTGGAACAGAAGTAAAGCAAGGAACTCGGGTCTCTGAGATTTCATTCTGTCACTTGGTTCATTGTGCCATCTGGCTGCATTAATTTCCACCTACTACTTGAAATATGTGTTTGTGGAAATAAACATGAAACTGCAACTAAAGTAATATGAAAACTGCAAATGCAAAAACAGGATACTGACAAATACAGAAGTCTGTGCTCTAAAATCAATTAATTCCTCTTAGCATTAGCTTCAGATGTCATAGTTCATAACCTCATTGAAAATGTATACATGTTTATGGATATATCATTGTTGTAATATGTTTATTAATTTCTAAGTCTCTTACCAGTGAATATACTACTTGTTTTTCCTAGATGAACATTTTACGTTGTTCTTTGAGTGAATATTTCATTAAAAAAATAAAGTCAGCAAGATGACTTCTCATTTATACATCTAAATGTTCCAAAGGAGATTTTTCCCTTTTGGAGTAAAGACTATAGGAGTAGTCAGGGTTGAATTCCAAATGACTCTGGTAAAGTTGAAATCTTTTATATTTTCTTTAGTCTTGAGAAACTAGGCCTAAAATTATATCATATTAGATAAATTCAGTTTCTAAGATATTTTAGTAGAAGAGAGTTCTAGATCCATCTATGCAATCACAAGCAAACAGCAACATTTACAATAATAGTAATAATGATAATAATGTCAACCAAGATAGACTGACTCAGCAGTATGTTGAGTAACAGCACCAAAAAAATAAACGTATGCATACACAAACATATGCATACACACACACTTTTGTGCTATATTCTCCACCATTAACTAATGTAGTATTTTTGCACTGTTAGTCTTCTATTTGTATAAAAGACTGTGTACTTCAATCTAACAGTCTTCCAATCTACCAAAAAAACAAAAAGACCTTCAAAGCCTTTTTTTTTCATTGGTGAGTTAGAGGTGTTTTTTGGATACCTCAGGGCAGCTGTAGACATATTGATGTCTTAACACCACATGCGTATTTGTGGTAGGGTAGTGTAAAAAGCAGTGAATAAGTGATGACTCCTCTGAAAATTGTCATGGTCTACTGAGAAAATATAAACAAATACATTAAAATACAAAATGGTAAGTGCATTTGGTAATTGCTTTCAATTCACATGGAGACCCATTAGTAACACTGATGGAGCACTCACTAATTGCAGAGCATCACAAGGGGCAACACTTTCTATGTAAAGAGATATGAGACGAATAACATAAAACTAGATACCAAGTACATATGTTTAAAAAACACCAGTGCATCAGAATCTCAAGAGTTTTTTTGTAAAGAATTCAACACACTGAGTTGAGCAAAGTTAAACAGATTTCTTTATTTTAAGACTTTCCAAAGCTGCTAATATACTAATTGGCACCATGTAATTCTGAAGGGGGAATACCCCTTTTTTCGTAGAACTGTTGACACTATTGTTTCACAGACTAACAATCCCACTGGGCTATGAAAGGAGATGCCATCCTTTGTCTCCTCAGAAAATGTTTCCAAATTCATTATTTTAAATGTACCAGCGTTTATTTTTAAGATATTTTATAAAAGTCACTGTATTAAAATGTCATGATAATATTAGCACTTTATTATTATAGCTTTAAAGTGTTGAATGTTTATATACTTTTCTTCTTTTGAAATTTATTCAGATTCTGTAACTCTACATTTGCAGATACTTCAAATCTATGACAACCCAAATAATATAACTTCAGAACACATTAATTATCTTTTGGGTTGAAACAATTTTACCTTCATAATAACTAGTAGGGGAGAAAAGTGTGGATAGAGTAAAATTTTACATTCTCACCAGGGGGCTTCCAGTGACAATTTTCTGAGCTTTTGTGGTGGTCTTATGGTCTTCTTGGTTTACTTAGTGCCACTGGGATTCCTTTTAGTGCCTCTAATGCCACCCAAGAGAGCAGTAAGGCCCAGCCACCGTGACTCAGCTGATGAGCATTGACCTATGATATAGGAGATCAAGGTTCAATTCCCAGTCAGGGCACATGCCCGGGTTGCAGGCTGGACCCCCAGTAGGGGACATGCAGTAGGCAGTCAATCAATGACCCTCTCATCATTGATGTTTCTCTCTCTCTCTCCCTCTCCCTTCCTCTCTTTGAAATCAATAAATATATATTTTAAAAAAAGAGAGAGAACAGCAAGAACTTCCTGAGGCCATACAACCTCTAAGTAGGGGAAGCGAGTTACCATGCCATGAGGCTAAAGAGATTTTCCATGCTAGACCACTTTTGTGTCTGGGTGAAGGAAGATGCTCTTACACCCACAGGGACAAGAGACTTGTTGAGTTTGAGGTTTATTGTGGTGGAATTGGCCTGGCTGATGCTGTGCAGAAACCTGGCTGATCTCAATGAGGAAAGGGAGTGCCCATCCTGGTGAGAAGGAGAGTTTCTCCACCTGCTTATTGTCAGCAAAACTCCGAGGTGATGTCCCTTTCCAATGTTGCCATATTTGCCTGGTGTTTTTGATAGTACTCCTCATGGATCTGGGGAAGAAATGAGCCTATCTGGGTTGCCTACACTTGCTAGATTGAAGCTCAAGAAAAGCCCAGCTTAGGTCACATATTCTGTTGTGTTGGAAGATGCTCTGCTGCTCTATTTTTCCTCCAGCCTGGGACTTCTAACCATTCCTACCTTCCTCTTTATGAAATTTAGAAATCTCATTTGGTTGTCTCTTACATTGTTTCCAGGGATTATAGTTATACTTTATGAGGAAAAGCTAGGAAAGCCATACCTAGGTCATATTGTCTTGATATGAAGTCTGGCATATTATTTGGAAGCCACCTTAGCACCTTCTTCATAATATACATCCTTTATGCATTATGGAGTAAACACATGAAGAAAGACATGCTACACTTTGTTCATGTTGAACCATAAATATTTCCTGAAGTTTCTGAAAATCATCAGTGTTTGCTTTGTTATAATTGGCATTGCTGCTGGAGGAAAAAATAGATCTCTATGATATTTTTCCTCACATTTTTGTAATGTTTCTAACTCCTGGCCACTCATGAATCATGAGTCATTGATGTGCCTTGGTTAATTTATTAATCCATTTGTTGGTCATGTACAAGTTACAGGACTAGAATCCTCTTATAAGGGTTTCATCAAATTATTACATCCTGGCAATAACTAAGTTGAATGTGATACTTGCTCATGGCACTGAAAAATCTGAAATATGGTGATGATAGGATCCAAAGCCCACAGAACAAAAATGTGATGATCTTAATCCTAGGTTGATGAAGGTCACAGGTACAAACATTACTCACAAGGTCACAAGTTGAGAAGGTCATAAACATGTTGGGAGACAAAATATAAGTCAGTTCATAAGAAGTGTTACATACAGAGACCATATGCCCACTTCATTTGAAGTAAACACCTGGGACAGCAACACTTTCCACACAGGTCACCTTATACATGGAACAATTATTATATTTACAGCTTGGGTTCTGAAGGGAAAAAAAAACACATGTCTCTAAATATTTGGCACTTTTTGACTTCATTGTTTCTTCTTCATTAGCACATAACATCAATTTTTTCAACTTATTACCATGTAAAACATATTACCAAGTAGTTTTGCATGTTTAATGCCTCACACTGCAAAACTGCAAAACTGCAGTGTCTAGATTATGTGTATTTTGTATGTATTTTTATTTGCTCCTAGTGACTAAATGACTTTCACAATTTATAACATAATATATAACAAAATTAAACTTATGAAAATCTTTAGGCATCTTATAAAGAAGATGTTAAATGATTTTAATAAACATTTTATATTAGCATTGAAAAGCATGTTTTTGCCAGAAAACTAAAGGTATCCTATGATAGAGTATGACACTTTCAACTCTAGGAATCATAGTTTCTATCCTCAATTATAGAAGTATAAAGATATGTGGGCATATACACTTAGTCTTGAAACTATCATATTATTTGGTAGTTTTCATGGCAACCCTGAAATGTTCTTCATATTGAGTAGTCGTTTGACTGCTAAAATTAAATGTATCAATACAATACCTTTCACAGTGTGCAGAATTAAATGTTATTCATCACTAAATGCTTTAGAAAATCCATTAGACTCTCATTATACTTTAATTGTAATTAGTAGCAGGTAAAGTGTGTGGTTTTCTTCTTCCATAACAAGAACTATATTAAAATCTTGCTGAAAAAGCACTCTCTTTGCATTTAACTTGTGTTTCAATAAATATGGTGACTAGATATAACAAATAAATCTACTGGTGGGAGGGATCTTTTCTACCAACAGGATTAAAAGAGACTGAGCATAGTAAGTAGAACACACGTAATATAATGAGAAATTACACAGTGTCTTTCTTATCTGGCTTTATTGGTTCAGCTACTCACTACAGACTTATTCCTCATTTTGAAGAATGTAATTCTCTCCTCACTCTAACATAATACCCACTCCCAAAAAGTGTCCTTTATCTCTTTTCTTGCTTCACTAATTGTTGGGGAAAGGAAGGTATGTTTGTAGAACTCCAGTCCTTCGAAATTAATAACTCCTCTGAAAATTTCTCCAGATGACAGAAAATCATTCAGAGATCTGCATTTCTACCCACAAAGCTTTCAAGCTACAACTCTGACAAAAAAAAACAACAACAAATAAAAACATTTTCTCTGTGAAATTGGGAGGTTTATTTTGTCTTTGGAATCACTAGCAGGCACATGTGGACCGAGGAGTCCTTAAGGAGAAACTATTCCACAAAAGATATTCCAGATACTACTCTGACTGCAGTTATCCAGTTTGAAACTGCAGGTACGTTTTAATAATAATAAATAATAATAATAATAATATATAAAAGATTTCTATGTACTCTGTAATTTCAAAATAGATACACAGAACATATACTTGAAAAGGAAAATAAACTAACAGAAAGTCTACTCGATGCACTAAACTGTATGTAATTTAAACATATTTCTAACAAACTATATATAATATCAATGTATAACTGTAGTATTGCCCTGATATTGATAACCAAATACAACTCATTTTGGGAAAAAAAGGAAGTCTTAGCTATCTATGACAATTCCTCACCTCATTTTTCTTATTTTTGCCTCGTGTACATTGTCTTAAATGTCCTTCTGGTCGCATCATTGTGCCAGGGCTAATATACAAGCTGTGAGACTCTAGTTTTGTTTTGCCTCAATAGTTCAAACTTCTGAATTCAGCCTTCCTTCTCTGTGGCCCATTGCAGGGCCACAATGCTTTGCAGCCATGTAATCAGTAGAAACGACAAAACCTAAGGAAATTAACTTCCCTATCTCTGTACTTCCTGGCATAGAAAGTGGAGTAGGAGATAAAGGCGGTTGGATTCTATCTTTGTCTTTGAAGAAGGGTGCTTATATCCTTAAACTAATGTAATTAGAGATCCCTGCACAGTTTGCAGTAGTCCAAAATTTTCTATACTGCTCTCCCATTCTCTCCATTAATCCACCATTTATTTTCCTTCTCTATTCCGCTCTAATCACACTGGCTCCCATGCTGTTCCCCTACCTCAGGGCCTTTGTACCAGCTGAACCCTATGACCTTCAGATGGTTCTTCTGAACATTCTATCTTCCACTCTTTTCCAGGGCTTTGGATAATTGGCTCCTTCAGTTCTTTCAAGTTTTTGTTCCAGTGCCTCCGTGACAACTCCCCTGAGAAGCCACTTTAAGTGATACACTCCTGTTCTACACACCAGCGCTTCTTATCCCCCTTCCTAGTTATATTTTTATTCATATGGCATAATAGCTTTCAAGATGTTGTATAATTCACTAGCTATTTGTAATGGTCTCTCCAAGCCCATGGTAATTTAGGCTTCATGAAGGCAAACATTTTCATCTGTTTTGTTTACTTCCATAACCCCAGTACCCAGGAAAGCATCTGGCGCATAATAGATGTTCAGTAAACATTTTTGGAATCCATGAATGGTAGGATGAAAATCAAGATTGAATTTAAAGTGTAGTAAAAGATAAATAATATATCACTTTAATATAATATGTTGTATGTAAAGATCCTAGGAAAGTAACCAGCCCTATTAAAACTTCAAAAGCTACCAGAATACACTAAAAACAGAAAATTTCAACAAAGTTGAAAGGCTCTAGAACACTTAGGTTTACATTCACTTCTGTAGTAAAGTATAAACATAGAAACACAGAAACATATTAATAAATCAAATTATTTAAGAGAGAGAAACATTTAATAGATGTTTTAATTTTTCACCTCAAACTGGTAATTTTAAGAACCACATTTTCAGCTGAAAAATGAATAATCAGAAGACAGCATCATTGGCATTTTTTCTTTAGTTAGAAAAATTTTATCTATTTAATATCTAGGAAAATTCCTTCCTAACATCCATGGAAAGCGTTCATCATTTTTCTTTACTAATATAATATGTTCTGTAAGGCAGTAAAAGATATATTGACTTCATGTGGGTTTTGATTTTGCTACATTTTTAGTCATTTAATCACATATGTTGTCTATTTTCTGATTCTTCAATGCATTTCATCAAAAATATTTTTCCACAGTTTTTATATTTAACTATAATTGAGTTAATTTTCTTAGGATTCTTGAATTTGGTTCAATTACATTATTGAGAATAATTGGCACTGCCTTGATGATCCAAAGTATATACCCACATGGAAACAATC
The DNA here is from genome assembly GCF_054644295.1 of Miniopterus natalensis. Classification (NCBI taxonomy): domain Eukaryota; kingdom Metazoa; phylum Chordata; class Mammalia; order Chiroptera; family Miniopteridae; genus Miniopterus; species Miniopterus natalensis. Next base: position 146,821,170 of record NC_142081.1, read on the forward strand.
ATTCTTATATCCACATTGAAGTAGTTGAGAGAAGGCTCTGGCCACACCACCTGGGTTCAAATACCACCTCTTCTACTCCCTACCTGTGGAGGTGTTCATTTTCCTCATCAATGGCAATGGATGTCATATATAGGAGTAAAGATTAAATGAGGTAAGGGATATAATATTTTGCATGGAACTTGGCAATAAAATATTCTTAACTAAATTAAAATTGCCTTTTCAACTAAACCCTTTAAGTAATAAAACTTGCTACTTTTTCTTTTTAAGAAAAAAATCCAGCTAAGCTTTTATTACTATTTGGAAGACAGACTTTTATGATGCATTCAAATAAATGTATAGCTTGAAGGAAAGTTGCTAAGGCATAGGGGAGGCTGAGGGGAGGCACCCAGGGGTCACTTGTGGGAGGGCATTCTGAGCAGAGGGAGAAGCTTATGGACAAGAATAGAGAAGCACAGAGTTTTTCACTGGAGCACTAAGTAAGAAAGACATAAGGAAGGAAGATGGTGCATCTAAATTAACAGGCACCGCACCATACTCCAATGGGCCTTTGGATGCAATAAGAGGAAATTGAAACTTTATCCTGATTCTAAACAAGAAGAAACTTTAAACAGAAGAATGTAATGGTTAGATCTGAATTAAATACAAAACTGTCTGGTCGCAATGAAAATGGTACATTAGATATGGCTTTTGAGAGCCGTGTGTTAAGTGGCAAAGATAGACATGGAAGGGTTTGAAGACAAGAACATTTAAGGTACTATATTCAAGGTACAGATCAGGTAAGGTGTAGTGGGCTAAATGCTGTCCCCCCCAAAAAAAAAAATCAGATCCTAATATCTGACACCTTTGACTGTTACCTTTTATGGTAAACTTTTACAGATTTGATTAAATAGTTTGACATGAAAAGATTATCCTGGATTATGTTGGTGGGCCATAAATGGCATCAGAAATGTTCTGATGCAAGAATGGCAGAGGAATTTGATACACAGAAGAGGAGAAATCGGCATGACCATGGAGACAGGGATTAGAGTGATGTGGCCACAAGACAAGGAATGTGGGCAAGCACCAGAAGCTGTAAGAGACAACAGGCTCTCCCCTAGAGCTTCTGGAAAGAGCTCAGCCTTGCTAACACTGTAATTTTACCTTGTTGAAACTGATGTCCGATTGCTATACTCTAGAACCCAGAGAGAGTAAAGTTATGTTGTTTTAAGCTACTAACTTTGTCAAAATTTGTTACAGGGCCCATGGGAAACTAATATAGATGTCCAATAAATTTTGTTATAGGCGACTAGTCTGATTTTTTGGTTTTGACTCTTTGTCTACTGATCAAGAAGGCTTTTGTGTTCTAATACAAAAAACAGATAATTTGAAGAGCCGCAAACTTCAAATGATATTTTTATGCTTAAAACCTTTGTCTTCAAACATTATCAAGTGTCTTATTGTGATGCTGAGTTAGAACTACGAAGTAATTGCTAAGAGCTACAATCCTGCCTCTTTCTAGTTCTTTAAATCTTTAACCCAGATGTGCTGTATAAAAACAAGAAGTAAAATTGGACTCAACAGTGTATTCAGTAGTATCCCAAGAAAGTATACCAAAAATATCTTTGCAATTCAATATAATTACATATGTTAAATATCACGATGTACACTGATGATACTTCTGTATCTGGGTTATTTATTTCAATTAATATAAAACTAAAAGCTCAATAAAATTAGCCTTTATTCAATAAATATATACTTTTCTCACCAGTGTACTAAGAATTGTGATTAGACATTCATAGATATATTTTTCAATGGTTTTAAGCCCAATTGATCCCAGAAACAATTGTCTCTATTTCTGAATCACTAGAGCAGCTAAAGACTTATTTCATTTATTTAACCTGCACACACTTTAGTTTTAGTTATTTTACTAACAATTATTCATTTAAATTACATAGATACCATTTTATTTTTTCAATGCAATATATTATCTTCTTCCTCAAGCATCATTATAATCAAATTTCCCAATTAATTCAGATTGCATCTTGACTGAACCATTCAGACCACTCTGATTTCGAATGTCAAAGTTTTCTGGGTCAAAGCAGAATATAGCTCATGATTCTCGGCTTTGTATTAGAAATCATGCTGTGAGGGGTTAAGAGAATGTTTAAGTTATATGAAAATGTAGGGCAACATTGTACAAAGATTCTCTTAAGGAATCTGAGGAGGAGATAATAAACATTCAAAGTAAAAAAGAAAAAGATTTGATATGATACACAAACACACACACACACATATATGTTTTTTACCATGTGCATAAACCTCCTCAATACAACACTGACCCATGTATTTATATGTACAGGGTTTCCCCAAAAAATCTATAAACACTTTGAATAATTATGAATTCCAATCATTAAATATGAAAAGAAAGAAACATCAGTTAAACTATCATAAAATTTATGTGTATACATTTTTGGAAAACACCCTGTCAATACAGGGTGGGGCAAAAGTACGTTTACAGTCATGAGTATGCAAAACACAGAGTTTAACCTTGTATTATTATTTATTAATATTGTATTATTTCCCATACAAACAACTGTAATCTTACTGATGCCCCACCCTGTATGTGTAGATATTTCTCTTGTTCTCTCCCTTCCCCAACTTGCATTCATTGGATATTAGAAAAATATTATAAAATAATCCATTAATATAAAGAATTCACTTTATATTCAAAACACATACATAATGATTATTTTTTTCATAGAACATTAGATGTTTGTGCAGTAAGAATTTCCCAAACACTTATAGTGTTTTTGGCCAAAGATTTGTTGAATCAAATGACTATTTAGTCAAATAACAGTCCAGCAATTCAAATATTTTGTTTTGAGGCAAAGCAATTTTAGCACTAAAATGTGAAAATAAATAAGTTATTTTTATTCCTAGATGGATAATTTTATTTTTATGATGGAGTTTCAGAGGATGAAGCAATTATTTACTGAGATTGATATTTTAAACCACTTTTTATTCATTAGGCACTCTTGCTATTATATATTTAATATGAGTCCCAATAGGAAAAAAGAGAGTGATTGGAAAATATAATTATTTGAAGTTATAGCTGTTAAGTGAAGAAAGAACATAATGTTCAATTTCAGGCAGCACACACAAAAAAGTCCAAGTGTCTACTAAATACATAATCCATATCTAGAATTACATAGTAAAATTGTAGAAATTAAGACGCAAGTAGAATATATTAAAAGTAGCCAAAAAACAATTTACAAAGTATTATCAGTGAAATTTATAAGAAACAGCAGTGGATGCAACAATATCTTTAAAGTGCTAAAACAAAAAGTCTACAATTTTATGTCTAATGTCCTGTTGTAACTGTCTCTCTTCACCATCTACCTAACCTCGCTAAAGGAACTTCTGCAGAATATAATTTAGGAGGAAGAAAATTATTCCATAAGGAAAGTATGAAAACTTTAAGAAATAAAATGAATAATAAGCAAGTAAATTGTGTTTCCTTTTTTCTTTTTTTTTACACCATTTTGTTGTTGATGATGGCGCTGAAGAGAGAGACATCAGTTTGTTGTTCCACTTACTTGTGCATTCCCTGGCTGTCTCTTGCATGTGCCTTGACTGGGGGTTGAACCTGCAACCGTGGCGTATCAGGATGATGCTAAACCAACTGAGTTAGTCAAGACCAAAGAAATTGCTTTTTCAAAATGTCTTGTAAACTGTTTTACGAAATGACTCTGCCTTTCTCTTCATTTTCCATTACTTATAATGCCATGAAGACCGAGACAAAAGGGGCTGCACGTATTAACTACATATTTATGCTGAAATAAAGTTTTCCAGCTCTGCTCTATTCCCCTCAGCAATTCCATGACTTACTCACCATCGTAGCTATGTTCTTATGAAATCCACCCCCACTCGATTTTTACCTTCAGTGATCTTTTCCTTCATGTCAGCATTCTTCTCTCTGCATGTGTCTGACTTGCCCTCTCATGTCTAAGGAAAAGCTTAGTTGTCTCTGAAGCTCATTTTTTCTTTCAAGAGGGTCCTGCATTGAAATTCACTTTGTTCCTACTGCTAAACATTGCTCATTTCTTACTTTAATCTTTTTCATGGCCGGAACTCTTCAAACAGTTTATCCCCTTTACTCCAATTTTACACAAACATGCCCCTAATTTAACCCCTGTAAAATGTATTCTGCTTCCACCCACTAAGCTGGAACTGTTCAAGGTCATAACTTAAGTTCATTTGCCAAATCTAATAACATTTTTAATGGCTTATACTATGTTCCCTTTGTTGTTCCATTTCATTCAGTAAATGATCCTTCTTTGTTTTTAAACAAACAACAACAACAAAACGCTTGTATTACATATTTCTTAATAGATTATTTTCTCAGTGCCCTATCCCCTGTCTGTGCAGGTTCTCAACAACCTGTTGATGCAGAGATGTTATGGAAGTGCCTTCACCTTGAAAAAGGCTGGATTAGGTAATCCTAAAATTGCTTTTCAAATCCCAAACTCTCTGGTTCTCTATATTTGTGTTCATGTGGATGTCTATGGGATTAGAAAGTACCTGATAGTAATACATCATGGGCTCCTTGCCTACATTCAGGGAAATAATGTGTATAAAATGCTTAAAATGCTTGGCACATATTTAGTACTCAATAAATGGTAGGTAAGATTGCTACTGTTGTTATCTACCAAATACATAAATGGATATAAAATGATTCCTGCTCTTGTTGTTGACCCCTACTACTGTGTCAAAATATCGTGCAGTGACTTTCAACACACCAATTATCTCTATCCGTTAAAACCTTTTTGAAATAGATAAAGCACAGCACCAAAGTAAAATATCTATCTGTAATTATGTTAATGTCAATATTTAATACTGGTAGGGAAAATATTGATTTCCATTTATTTTCTATCTTGTGCATTTTATATTTATGTTATAGCATTAATTGCATATGATTTCATGTATCCTATAGCTCCAGACATATTGAGCTATTACTAGCAATATTCTGAGTGCCTCTGATTGACTGAATGGACCAGATGCTGATCCACTTAACAGCAGTGAGGCCTTCAGCACACTTTTCCCCATTTCTTGATTAATACTTCATACAAGACTGAATCAAACTCTTTCTAAAGTCAAGATAAATTGCATCTAGTGCTTCTCCCTGATTTACCATCCCATTATTCTGTCAATAGAAAGATATCTGCTACCACTGTGACAGCATTGGTTCTTTATAAAGCCCTGTCTGCTTCCTAGTCCATCATTCTAGTCCAGGTGTTTGAAAATGGGATTTAAGCTTCTTTTCCCAGATTTTGTCAGAGCTGTAATTTCAAGGGTGATGCTTTTTGCTTTTTAAAGAATTGGCATCATATTAACCCAAAGAACTCTCAAAGAAGTTAAAAGACTACAATTATACTAGGCAGTCCTTTTAAATTCTGTACTTTTATATTTTAACAGCTTAACAGCATAATTAAACAATCTCAACACTTTTCCCCTTATTTACACCCTTTTATTTTCACTCACAAAATTTGGGTCGCCTATTATAGTTTTCAGATAACAATTAACTTTTTCTGCAAATACACAAAAAAAGTACTAAAATTACATTTTTAAGTAAGCAAAGCAATACTTTCCTCAATGTGAAGGACATTCCCATTACTTGTTTCTCATGGCTGACATTGGTTACAAAATGTCTCCCATAAATTACATTTTTCCTTAAGTGTATCTTAAAATTTTTTATACATAAAATTGTATTACTTTTTGTATTTTGACCTATTTTATGCTCTTTGTGATGAGTCCACTTCAGCCCTGGTTTATTAAGAAAATTGCACTTTTCATGTCCTTTGTTCTTGTACTACATAAAATATCCTTTTACTACACTCGAGTTTTAACCTCAGAAGATAATTAGGTAGCAAAGTTTTCAATGGAAAACACCAGAAAATGACCTATCACTTGAACCCATACACTGTTCATTTCTACCTGGCACTCATTTTCTCCATTTTTATTTATGTGTGATTTATATTTAATATTTACCCTGATATTACTTCTCACTTTTTTCATAGATATATTCAAGGTGACTTGGAAAAGCACATAAATTAGCAAGAAGAATTAAAAACATTAAAAATGTGGCAAAGGGAAAATAAAATTGGGACAGAGTAATAGAGCCAGAATGACCTTGGATCAAAATGCTTATTTTTAGGTAAGCCTCAGATTTGAGTATGAGCTTCTAGCAGCCAACCTAGGAAAGACCAATAAATTATGAAATATAAAATCATGTATTAAATCTTCAGGACAGTGTTATTATGGTTTCAACTAATATTGGAGAAAAAAATTCAGTATACAATGTCAACCCCAGTGCCCGGTCCATAACTGTTCAAACAAAGATTTGAAATGAATAAATGAATAGATGAGTGAATTATTATAGTCATGTTTACATAATACTTAGGATAAATGCAGCAATGAGTTTTAAAGACCATTTATCACTAAATACTTCAACATCGTTAGCTAGATACTGTCATCCCAAACTCTAATTGTTTAAGAGCAATTTCAACAGGGAGCCCAGAAAAATGTATACTTTGTGGTGCCTTTCTGAAGGAGAGATATTATAACAGCTGAGGAAGGAAAGCACACCTTTCAGGTGCACTTCCATAACTACCGAGGCAACGAGTTTAAGATCACTGTTCACCTGCAGTCCAGTATGGGCCATGTATGTGTTAAAGAAACAGTATTAGAGAAACTGACTTGTTCTTGAAAAAAAACAAAGACTCTGACATAAACATGAATGCAAAGAAAGATCACCTCACTCAAAATGACCATGAATCACTGTGTCTTATCAGCTCAGGCTGCCATAACTTAGTACCATGGGCGATTGAATTCAAGGCGCCAGACAATTTGTTTCCTGGCCAAGGCTCTTTTCCTGGCTTGCAGATGTCTACCTTCTCACTATGTCCTCACATGGCAGCTAGAAAGAAAGCTCTGGTCTCCCTTCCTTTTATTGTAAGGGGTAATCCCAACATGGCACCCTGGCCTGCAAGGCCTCACTGAAATGGAATTACCTCCCAAAAGGGCCTTGTCCCAATAACATCACATTGAGGGTGAGAGCTCCAACATATGTATTGGGGGGTGGGGCATTCAGCAAATATGTTTCTTTCTCAATAGAGTGTAACAAAAGGGACTGAAAAACATTTCCTGTAGTTAAGTATCATTCAGTGGATATTTTCTCTGCTTATTTCAACTCCCAAGTTACCAGCCTAAATCTTGCTATCCCGTGGCAAAGAGTATAGACATTCAACTGATATGCACTGTTAATACACACTTAAATTTTATTGTTAAAAATACTAAAATGTTATAATTCCTGCTAATCCGATGTTTTCTATGGCTTCTCCACCTGCCAGAAACCATTCTGTGGAATTCCACCATCTAGAACTAAACAGGCACCTGATCAAACATTGGGTGGTCCAGAACTCTGATACAGAGTACTTAAATAATGGCTATTATTATCATCATCATTTTTCATGAAGGTCATACTAAAATTATTTCACAACCAATGAGAAAGCAATAAACCCAACTTTAGCTTATGTGTTGTAAAGTAATATTGGCTCTCACCCACAAAGGCATGGTTATCACCACCATCATTATCTACATTATTAAGTCTTTATTTGTATGAGGTCCTATCCCAACCTCTTTATGTTTGATTATCTAATCTAATCTTAAAAAAATATATGAAGTATATATTATTATGTCAATTTTATACATAAACTGAAGTACAGTATGAACTGTTTGTTAATATGTGGTACACATTGGGTTAGAACTTAGATCTTCCAGACTCAAGGGAGAGATAACTTTACCAGTTACCTCAACTGCATTTCAAGTGCGAACCAAATGCAGAACAGACAACTTATCGCTTTCCTCCATCCATATCTTCATGAAAAAACCTACCGGTGAATTTTGTTAAGCATAAGTGAAAATACTTAGTAGGCGTGTTGAGTAGTCAATTTTATATTGAATATATATGTCTGTGTGTGTGTGTGTGTGTAATGAGTTATAGGTGTAGAAAGCCACTTGATGACACATTTTGAAGACAACGGTGGTATTTCCAAAAATCATTTCTAGGCTATCAAGAGAGGATAAGAGTTACTGTTAAACTTATATCTGGATTTAACAAAAAGATTTGGGTACAGGGCTATAAATTTGGTCCTTGTCAAGTACAACAAATTTACCTGCAAATATCATATCAGCAGGGAAAAGTTGAGCCTTTGGGGCTGTTACATTAAATGTAAAAAATCTTTATCTTAAAAGAAGACAAATTGAAAATCACCACAGAATTTTAGAAAAATTCTATAAGCTAAAATGTAGACCTAGTGATAGTATTTTGTAACTTTTCACATATTTTGTGACTGTAACTGTTAACCTGCACATCCAGGATTTTATGACCATTACAAATCTCTGACTTTCTACTTTCCTGGTTAAAGTTTTAATCTTGTCAACTTCTTCTCCTTCATCCTCAGGAAAATATTTTACTTTTGAATATGTTTGAGTAATGACATTTTGAAACAGATATTAACACAAAGAAGAATGTTTCAGTAGCCTATCTAGAGTTCAGGATAATTGATTCATTCATTCATCATGCAACACAATTTATTGACTATCTAAAGCTTCAATTATTTTTTGGAAGGGCTCTGTAAATTAAAAAAATATATTTTGGTCTATAACTTTCTTGTCTTTATAATTTTTTTGTTCACCTACTCCTGTTTTGATTCTGTTTGTTGAAATTATAGAGATTTATTAATTGGAAATTAGGCAATTCTTAGTTTCCTAAGATGCAACATTTTCCTCCCCTCATTTTTATCAAAAATTCCAACAAACAAGTAATTTCATCCAATGATATTTATTTCCAAAGGGAGACAATACTGTTGATAAAATGGTTTACTAAATTTCTAGGAGTCAGACAGAGCAAAAGATAATAGGGCATCTCAGATATAAAAAGGATAGCTATCTTCTGGAAATGTCTTTCTTAATATTCTATATATTCATAAAGTATCCCTGGAATGATACTTTTAAAATAGTCTAAAAATGATAGTTTCCTCCCAATAGGGTCAATGAGGAGCTAACATTCAGGAGTTGGAGGAAAGCTTCTTTGTGCTATTTAAGTGTTTATCCCTATCTTGAATTACTATTCTTAAAAGAAGAAGAAAAAATTATATATTTAATTATATTTTTAATCTAATATCAGGTTTTTGCATAGTCTAAATGCAAAATTATATAAATTTTAACAGTATATAGTCAGAATGAGATAATTAATAATAACCCTAACACAGACAAAAGTAAAGATCCCTTAAAAATGTAATTTATAACCAGAAGTAATTACTTATTTACAATTTTTAAGTATTAATTCTATTTGTAAAATTTGATATCATTTTTCTTTTATAAAAATTATATCCTATTTTATATTTGTGGTAAAGATGTTGAACATAATGATATGTCCATGTAAAGATTTGGAAAAAAATCTTTCTCTCTCAAAATTATCTTGACTGTTTACATTTTACAGACAAATAATTTAAGGATAATAAAAATAAAAATCTTTACCTTTTCCAGAAAATCAAATAAGTAAATCACTTAAATGTTACCATTATTTTATAAATGAATCTGAAACATGCCATGTGTAAATTATTAATAAAATTAGGTTGAAATACATTGAATCATTTTCACTCCAGACTTCTAATCTGAGGTATATATCTAGCATTCAAATGACACAGTGATGCTTATTTCCCAGTTTCTAAATTGTTCTACAAAGAAGCAACTAATAGTCATAGTGTTTCAAGTGTCAACAGCAAGCTGATACCCCGTAACATGATTTTTTGCTCAGAGAACATAAGATTCTTTGCTGTTATTGTCAGTCTATTTGTTTAGGCTAAATTCACCAGATTGTACATGTTAATATATATGAAGAACTTGGGCATATGAATATTTTTTTATGAAAAGAATAAATAAAGCCTCTCTTTCATAAAGATTTTTTAGTGGATTCTATATTAAAGGGATAGTACTTTCTCTTCCAACATTTTACTTTGCTTTTTGTTAATATATTATGCAGGTCTAGTTTTACTATAACTGGAATAACGTGTTATGCTTCCCTTTTTCCCTCCAGGATTACTTTGAAAGTCTCTGGGGTCATGTGTTTTCAGTCGCCTTAACTGAGAAACACCACTGACATCAACTGGGCAGGGGATGAAGACCCCCGGTGCTCACAGTATCTAAGACAGGCCCATACGATGAAGGGTAATATCCAGGTAGCTTACCTGGTGCTGCTGGTTCTGTTCTAATAATACTAATGTCTCCCTTGCAGATGGAGAAAAGTTCCTCTGAGCCTCCTACATACACACCTCTTTTAGCTCCCCCTCGTCCACCAGCATTTAACAATTTAACTACTTATTAGTTAATAGCTGGCCTAACAAGGGTTTCTTGTGTCCAGCTCTAGCGGTAAGATGAGTGTCAGTTCTGATTGGCTAAAGTGACAAAGACTTTGAATATTGACCAATGGAACAAAGAAGACTATTTCCACCCCTTCATGACTTTCAAATGTCCTTTCAGACATTTAGAGACCAGATATATGCTTGATCTTGGGTTCTCTGTGATGATTTTATTACCCCAACCACATTATAACAGAATACAATTGTAAATGACACTACACATACAAATATCACCCAGCACACTTACACCAACACGGTGCCTCGGTTTTCTCCCCACTTTAAGTAATGTGTGTTGGCATGTAAGTTCTGCTTCAGTTAGAGCCGTGTTCCTCCATCTCCTACAGATGCAGTGTGTTATTACTTGCAGTGCTGGTTTCATCCAGTGTCCTGTGCCATTCACTTGCTCTTCCTCTGTATTCTTTAATGAAAAGCATTCTAGTCTTCTTGTCAATCCGGATTTGCTCATTATAAGTAGATTAAAAACACCTGACTACATTTTTGTTTTCTCCTATACTCATACCTGGTTATGCTTATACTGAAATTCATATTAACGTAACATTGTATAAATTATTTTTATGTTTATATTTTACTTAGAACACTGTGTTTTCTATAATCATCTAAATGTAGATTATATTATTTATGTATCTCATTTCAAGTTAGTGAATATGTCATTAGAAATTGTGTTAAATGGGTGAAGGGACACTAAGTCTAATATGGTTAAGAGCTACTAGTGTAACTTAATTTATTAAAAGCCAAAGTGTTTCCAAATCTGCGTATGAGATAAAAGATCATCCTGAATGCTCAGGTAGATCTGATTCCCTGTCTCTGAAGGCTCTGCAATGATAAGAGCTAACATTTTCTCATAGTTTACCCTGGGCCAAGCGACGCTCAAAACATTTCACGTATATATCCTTGCAAACAGTGCTCCCAGCAACTTCATGAGACCGCTGCTCTACTTGCCCTACCTGATAGATGCGAACCTGAGGCACCGAGAAAGTCACAAAACTGAAAACGATTTAGCTAAAATATATTTCTGGAGATAAAAAATAAAATAAAATAAAATCTTATTGGTGGGTTAAAGTAAGTCGTGGTAGACAAATGCTCTGACAGAAAAAACTAGAAAAGTCTGATAAATTTAGATATAAAAGGCAGCAGAGGCTGTGGAAATAGGAAGGAGAGGGAGTACAATTTCTGAGAAGTGAGTTGAGGGTTTTTAGTTTTTCCACAGGGCCATTTTCTCATTCTAGGTAAGGCTAGAGGCTGAGAATATGAGCTCTAGATAGTCAAAGAAGGATCTAGCAAACAAGAGCTTTCAGCAGTGCTACCTGGTGGGTGCGATGCAGCTGGACAAACGAAAGTACTCCAGAGCATGGCTGGAGCCCCCTCAAAACCTCTGATAAGCTCTGAAAGTGCATAAAGCAGGAGACGACAGAGCAAAGGCTATCCCTTAGATAAGCAGAATGGAATTTCTGGAAGCACTCCGGACACCAAGGTAGGCCTGGGCAACCAGAGAAGGCCGGGGCAGGAGAAAGCCCCCAGGAACAGACAGGCTTGCCAATCAGGCCACAGCTAGGAACTGAGAATTGAGACCTAATTCCTCCTGGTAGACAGCCACTGCTCAGGCATGGAAACATTACAAAATAAAAACAGTTAAACGAATCTGTGCCTGTGCGGCCCATGGAATCACTGTTCTTCTGCTTAAGCTGTCTGTCTCCTTTGTGTGTTTCTTTTCCTTTCCATTTGCCGTCCTTTCCACTTGCATGTCCCACACATGCTGCATACACTCAAAAACTGGGCTCTGCTATTTTTGGATAAAGAAAAACAGCCTAGACTTGTAGATTATTTTTCTATGCCCTGGAAATATTCTAAGCACTTTAAATACAAATATAAAAGCTAAATTAAATTAGCATCAACACAGCACTATAATATAGGTGCTATTATTATTTCCATCACATAAATGTGGAGGCTGAAGCACAGAGAGATGGAGTAACTTGCCTGATGTCAAAAGCTGATTAAGTAGCAAAACTGACATTCGAGCCAGGAAATCTTGCTTCATGGTCCATGCTCGTAACTAGTAACCATTAGGTTAAAATATGACAAAAGTCTGAACAGAAATAAGAGGAAATGTGTGGTTTAAATATGCACAATAAATAAGAAAATAAATACACAGTGTTACAAGTTCATAGGTGACTAAATCAGGACATTTGTCCTGTACAATTAAAATAAAGATCTTCACTCCAGAGTTTTGGTCTAGTAGCCAATGTTCAATCTAGCAGTGTCCCTTTTAAGTCAGAGTTTGTGCTGGACAATCGGTCAATCATGTTTTTAGTCAAATAGAGAGTCTTTTTTTTTCTTCTCTTAAGCATTTGAATCACACATACTCCATTTGGAATTCTTATTTTACTATTTGTCCATGTGACATTGGGCAGCTTATGCCCTCTGAACTTTGGTTTTCTTATCTGTAAAATGAAAAAAAATAACAGTTTTACCTAGTAGATTTGTTGCGGGGATTTAATGAATATGAAGACACCCCCGCTTAGCCCTTTGCCTCTTGTAAGTACACAATACAGAACAGCACTTTTGTTATATGTACATGATAGGTACATAGACAAGTAAACAGTAATTTGTTAAAGGAAGAAATACCAATAAAACAGGTTTTTTTTAAATGCAATGTATTTTAACACGCTTTACCTCTGGAGAAATAAAGATCTGTGGGTTTATGAGTTATAACAACTCTCATCTGAATAGTAACGTTTAGAACTGTGTTCTTGTACCATTATAATCATACTTTCCAAGAATGTGTGGGGATCCCTTTATGTTGCCTAATCAAGCTGCAGTTAACAAATTAGTGAGTCTGAAAGAAGTACTGTTAGGTAGAAATATGACTATGGAAGCATAATGTCTTCTATAATAAATTTAGAACTCTCTCCTACACATGCTTGCTTTGTTTTAACATAATTTCCTCTTCTTTTCAGTTATTTCTTTTTCTGAAGAAGCCAAGGAAATGAAACACAGGGTGTTTGATGAATATTTTGAGAGAATGCCAATGACTAAAAATGATATTTATTCCGTGCTTAACATACTTCAGTATTTCATATTTTTATTGTATTTATTGTTTTGGATGGAGAGCCCAAGGTATAGAGGTCTTGCTCTCTGTAAAATTCAGTACTGGGCAACACAGAAGAAACAAACTTGAATTAGCTATAACTTCAGCCCTCAAGCAGCTATAGATTTAGCAGTAAGGAAAGGCACACATATAAGATGATTATAAAACTGGGAGGGAGTGCGACTGCAATAGAGAAGATGAGTAGGATGAATGGGCCTTGGGCATTCTAAAGAAAAGACACGCAAGTCATCATGGAAGCATCGGCAAGACAAGCTATCAAAGAGAAAGACCAGTCTTTATTTTATGCCCTCCCCCGTCAAGGACGTTAGTAATGCTCTTTGTTCACTGGTCTGAAATGTTCTCTTTATCTTGGTTTATGCAACACATGCATTTGCTTATAATTCTAGGCTCTGTGGCGTGTGTGAAAACATAGTTCCTGCTCGGGCATATTTTATGTATTACGGCCAGTTTCTGCTCCCAAGCTGCTTATTTTCTAATTAGGGAATTTATTTGAATATAGTAAACAAGATACAAAACAATTTCATTTCCAACAGAATGTCTTATTAAATTTTATGATTAGGTCTGTGGAATGAAATTCTCACATCATAGATGTCACCATATAAAATAGCAAAACTTCTGTATTTCACTTGAAAACATAAATAAAATAGAACTGACAATGAAGTCCTCCTTCCACTTTACCAGCTGAGCTATGGAATAGTAGGAATAGGGGAATAGGTGGAGCACAGGATAACTTTAGGGCAGTAAAACTATTCTATATGATACTATAATAATGGATATATATCATCATATATTTGGTAAAATTCAAGAACCTTATTCAAACTATAAACTTTAGTCGTAATAATGTATAGACATTGTTTCACCAATTACAGCAAATGTACCACACTAATGCAAGATGGTAAGACGGTGGAAACTGAGGAGGTGGGAAGGGAGGGTGCGTATGAATTACTTGAACTTTTTACTTATTTTTTCTGTAAGATATAACTACTCTAAAAAGTAAAGTCTATTTTAAATGAAAATGAGAAACTGAAGGAAATTTTTGCAAGAAGTTGATAACGATTGATTAATATCCTTAACAAATACAGTTCAGATAGACCAAATGTTATCTCTGGATAGTGTTCCTGTCTATACCGATTGCCAGGGAATGTGGGTTTCTTGCAATGTAACGAGAAAAATAATTTTCTAAGACTCACAGGGGATAATGATTGATATTTATTTGCATGGAGTGAAATCCCTGTTTCCAAGGATCCCTCTTGTGCCATCCTGACAAAGAAGAAGTCCAGCTGTGCCTTTAATAGAGCTAAGATTAAAGCTATTGCCCAGAGTTTCCGTTCCATGTTGGGACACAGTCTAATCCAGCATCAGGCTAGCGTAGTTTGTGCTCCTCTCTATAGTCCATCAGTCCATTGCTTGTGGAATCTGCAGGGTCATATGGTTATGGAGGGAACGCAGGTGAATTCAGGAAGCAGATGCAAAACCAAAGGAACCACAGAGCCAAGAGAGCAAACTCCTTTTTTTGGGGGGCTGGGGGGAGTTATGTATCACCAAATTTTCACAGGTTTGTAGTGGCCCTGCCTTCTCTAACCAATGATCTCTGTTCCCAAGGTTGACTGCCAAGCACCTTCCCTACATCTCCCTGACTCATTGCACATGCGCCCACCAGTCCTTTCCGCCAGTGGTCTGCAGGCAATTGGCCTGAAATTCCTTGGGGAGCATGAAGTTGAAGCTTCCTGGTGAAGCTACTCAAAAGACCATGCTTATAATGTCTGGCCTTCTTTTTGTTCCTTTCCTATTATTAATAACTAGCTAATTACAATGGTATTACAACCTCTAGAATAATTAAAATTTCAAACATATTAAGGACATAAACAGATAAAAAAGTCAATAACAAACATGAAAAATATTGACATCATTAATGACCAAATAAATATTTATCTAGTAAACATTTTAATAATACTAACACTCATTGAAGTTAAAAGTACAGGTTAATGGGCTTTTCAAATCTATAAGGAAAGTATAAATTGAGTTACAAATAGTTTAGAAAGCATTTGGTAATATAAATCATAAACATTTTACTCATCCATCAGTGCATCCATTCCTTCCCTCATTCACCCACCAAATGTTCTCACTCAGAGTTTGCAGGACTAGAAATGCAGCAGTAAGTATGCAAACATTTTTGCTTGACATCATGAGGCTTAAAGTCTAGTGGAGAAAACAGACATTAAAATTATTTTTAAAACAATTGTTCATGTTATGATTGGTATGAAGAAGGAATACAGAAAGTTTTAAATTTGCCTGGATTATCAAAGAAGGGGAAGTGAAATTCAAGTTGAAACTAAAGATGAAGGGAGTTGACTTGTTCCATCAAAGTTAAGAGCATAATGGAATCCTACAGCCTGGAAGGGCCTGGTGAGCTCAGGACAATGAAATGCAATGGAAGCATGTAAAGCTATTACAAAGAGTCAGGCACAGGGAAAACCTTTGACAGGTCAGGGACTGATGCCAAGCAGGGCATGTGGACATTTGAAGGCTCATGGCAATTGGGCCCAATAGCCTTAAAAGAGGAAATCAATGTTTGGTGAATCTTAGGGCATGTGAATGATGCTATAAGAGCACCATAATGGACATGAAAAGATAAAGTATATTTTCTAACCTGATCTCCATTGTTTAAAAGCTCAGATTGCCTTAGTTGAAACCCTCTGGGCAACTATATACCTACAACAGAGTAAGAGTCAGGTGACCTTGCAACAAAAGAGATATAGGCCACAGCCCCATAGAGAGTCTATCTAAGACATTGGAATGAGAGCACATGTGGGGAAACTGTAAAGCATAATTTTTATAATTGTTGTTTGTAAAATATTATTCAAGGGAGAGATTACTAAATAAGTGGGGCCTGGAGGCCTCTCAGAAGTGGTGTAAGAGCCTAGATAGAGTGAATGACATTCTTCCCCTGAACATCATTCTCTATCTGCCAGAGGATTTTTTTTCCCTCTATCTCATACTACATTTTGGTTCTTTAATGATTTAGTGGGAAAACTTTATTTTAGAAGATGCTTGATACCTGCAATCAATAAACTAAGATTTAACTGGGTCGAGGGCTTCTAAAAATGGGAAACGAGAGAGGGTGGTGAAATGTTTATATGTGTCAACTGCTTCTATTTTAGAAGTTGGATATTATACTTTCCCCTAATATTTTATTTTGCAAATGAAATATTCTGAACTAATTTGTTTGTCCATATGGCCTCTTATCTGTCATCTATCAGTTAAGCAATGCCTGACTTGCAAATAGTATATTTTTGCTCTATCGTGTAAGTATTTGCAGATAACCCAAATCCAAATTTCCATTTTTAATATTCCCTACCTATCTTCTACTCCTACCCGTGATAAAAGGTTTGGCAGTTCCCCCAAAAAGATTTGGAGATTCCAATGCACAGGAACTAAAGAAATTTTTAAAAAAGGAAAAGTAAAGATAAGTCAAATTAGTACAGAAAAATTACATTTAAAGATCAGACATTAATAAAATGTATACAAATAACATTGTAAATGGAACAATTTAGCCCTGGCCAGTGTGGCTCAGTTGATTGTCAATTGGGTTCCTAGTCAGGGCACATCCCCAGTAGGGGGTGTACAGGAGGCAGTTGATTGATGTTTCCCTCTCACATTCATATTTTCCTCTCTCCCTCTCTCTTTCTCTCTCTCTAAAAATCAATTTAAAAAAATTTAAAATAAATAAATAAATAAATAAATAAATAAATAAATAAATAAATAAATAAATAAATAAGGAACAATTTAACTGTACAGTTCACTTGTCATTTCAAAAATATAGCTGTGTGGCTAGCACAAAAGTCTTGCATCTTCCCTGTAGGAATTGGCTCTGGCATCCTCCACAGGAAGTGTGGCCCATGCACTTCTGAGTGCAGCTCAGTTTGCAATATAAGCAAGTCCTGAGAGGATTTATCTTTTCAATGTAAGGAATAAAAGTTTAGATATTTTCTTGTAATGGTTGCCCAACACACTTGGATTTGGATTTGGTGTTATATTTTTGCTCTCTTGTGTGTGTATACATACTATAGTATATACTCGCCAATGTGTTTTCTTTGTAATTATACATAGAAATCTAGAACTGTGAGAGTTTAGTGACTAAGGGAAATCAATATTTATTTGCTAGGCAAGTTCAATGTCAAATGTCACAGAACAGCTAGCAGCCTCCTTCCATCCTTGACTATTTCTATCTGTAGTGGTGGGCTCCCACAGAGGAATGCCTAGATGGATGGAAAGCAATTACTCCTTTCAAGCAAAGTCAAACCCCTAGACCCTCCTAAACTGAAATCACAAATACATCTTAAATTACCAGACCCAGTCCCTATTGTTTCGCTTAAGGACACAGCTGAGTTCTCCCAATCCATTGCATTCCGGATTCTGGTTTGCATTCAGACTAAGGAAACAAAAGCTATAGAGGGGTGGCAATCCATTCATTTAAATCATAGTTCTGAAAGTAACATTTTCAAAGAAATATTCAGACAGTGCCTTAAGAAATTATTGAAAAGGCAAACTACTAGAGGTTTTAAGGTTAACAGTACCATCTAAATAGGAGCTGGTGTTGAATATGGAAGCTTTTACTTGAAAAGAATTGATGGCTCAGAAATATGATCTGCATGTGGGCTAAGTGACAACTTAAACAAGGAGAGCTGCTCTGCTTAATTTGAACAGATTTCATGAGTGTGTTGTGGTATTATGAACTTGTTTATAGTAATAACACTAATGCATCTGCTCCATTATTGTGCAGTTACCTAGACGACATTGTTTGACGCCACCATTCTGCATTAACTTCCACCTGCTGGGCTATGTCTGTCATTTCTTTCACTATAACATAATGTGACAGAGGCTTCATTTACCTAAACTTATCTTGGCAACTTGTACTTCATTAAAGAGAATCCTGAAAGCATCAGTTAAAGCTTTCTTAGCTGGCCATGCATAGCCAAGCTTCATAAATCATTCTTTCACTTTCCATTTTGCAGCTTCTGGAAAGGTAACATTATTGAATTCAGATCACTGGTAAAGAGCGGTACTAAAATGTTTATTGACCAGCTTTTAGGCGCTGAGCTCTGCTTTGAATGCAGACAGTAATATTAAGCAAAGCTTTTGAATCTAAAACTCAAGTCAGTAAAACGGTTTATGCTGTGCTATATAAATAGTTCTTGATAACAGCCTCTGTAGCAAGTTGGTCTTAACTTAGTGAAGAAGAAAAAAATATTTTTGGCCCTTGGTTTTCCATTCCTTACTGCTTAACCTTCCAAATTTTATTTGTGCTAATTTAAGGAGGTCCACATATTATCATTCACTTATCATCACCAACTCTATACATTATAAGGGGTAGGTAATAAAAATCACATACTAAGTCTCTTTGTGTTCGTTCCTTGGTATACTCTGCACTCCACAAAAATTTGTGTGTCCAATTTGTTAATCTGAGGACCAACAGTTAGAAGTTTGTCAGCAACACATTCTGGCTCCAATTAGCTTTTGCTGAAGGGCACCGAAGACAAATCCCTATCCAATAGGCTTGTGTACATTTATGCTTGCAAATTTATGGTGTTTCTTTAAGAGCATTGACGATTTGCCATCATAGAATAAGTAAAGGACCTTGAAAGCCAGAACAAGTATGAGGTTTTTTGTGTGGAGAAAACAACTATTTTAAAGTATTTAATGCATTACTTGGACCAAACAAGAAGTACTTTATTGGGCCTTTCACCTCTGCCCTGGAGCGCTTGAAATCAAGTGCTTTAGATGAGTGTATGGCAAGTTATTATGGTTTGTTTACTTTGGGTCATTTAGGTGAAACTATTTTCTGCTGTATGCATGTCACATTATCTGCAATATATCTGTATTTTTATTGACAAAATGAATGGAAATACTACTTTTATTCAGCTCATTTTAAAGCAATTATAATTTTATAAGAAATCCTTAAAATGATAAATTTGAATTAGTTAACATTTTCCCTAAATTATGCCATTTTATAACCAAAGTACTTTAGAGCTAGTTGACTCATTTTACCTACACCTAATGGGAAGTGGGCTATTAGTTTCAAATGATTTGCCCATGCTCATTGAACAAGAGAGTGGCAACAAAGATGGAACTAATAAAATTTTCACAATTACAGAGTGATCCAGCTTATTTTTTGATGCTAAGATATATATCAATATAGAGAATGATTTTCATGTCTTAAAATGAGCCTTTGAAAAGGAACATTAGCTGTATACTTATATATTTATGCCAGAAAATTTATTTTTACTGATGGATTATCAAATATCACAGCAAAAGGAAGGCAGAATTGCATGAAGAAAATTACTCTTTATTCCCACACTATATCTGTAGACTTTTTATTTTTATCATGATAGAGAAGTTCTGAGTTCTCATATGGCTCAACACAGCAGGAATAGGAAAAATAAATAAACATATTCAAAGGTCTCTGTTGATTTCTATGTATGCTTCCTACTGATGGTGAAAACATAGCATTTGGATACATCAGAAAATAAATTTAGAAATGACATTGGAAGTTACCTAGCTCCACATCCTCAATTTGCAGAAGAAAAAAATAGAAGTCTAATTAAGATACACAATTACAGTGTTCTTTTTATTATAATGTACTATCCCTTTAATCCACAGAAACCAGAGATATTTATCACTCTTTTATTAACACACCAACTAAGAGCAACAACTGGGAAGGGGATGGAGGAGTTCCTCAAGGAACTCAGGACCCAGTTGGGAATATGAACATTTAAATAGCAAACAATAATGCAACAATTTTCTAATAGATATAATCTGCAAAGAGAACACAAGAGGAATAATGAATTATTCAAAGGATTAAAAGAAAATGTGAAGAAACAGGAAAGAGTGGGAGTCTACCAGGCAGAGAAATGGGGAAAGGCGTTCCAGATTAAGAAACTACTGACAAAGACACTGCATGGGAGAACTTGATAGTGTTACCAAATAGCTAATGATCCCAGGGGGTACTTTAGACTGCTGGGCTGTTATCTTTAAAGAGCCTAATTCCTAAAACTGAATAAATAAAACCACTACTTGTAAAGTTTTAACTTCCTCTGCTGTCCCTCATAATTTAAATTTGTGGTAAAAAAAATTGTTATGTGGTGGATTAGGGAAGAAATTGGGGTCTCTCAGACCTAGAATTCTAGCACTGCTTTAGTTCCCACTTGCATGGAGCTGGGTAATTAAATTTGTAGTTCCTCATATTTCTTAGATTTAAAGTTGAACTAAATAGGACTTAATTTCTAAGGTTATTTTTGCCTAGTTTTTGGTATAGTACCTACCCAAGGGGGAGCAGTTACAAACACAATATTTATAAACATTCATTTTAATGACATTTAAAAATATATATGTCTTTAGTGATGTCAGAGAGAGGAAGGGAAAGGGAGAGAGAGATACAAACATGAGTGATAAAAATCATTGATTAGCTGCCTTCCTTCACACCCCCTGCTGGGGATTGAGCCCAAAACCCAAACCTGTGCCCTGACCAGAAAGCAAACCTGGATCTCCTGGATCCTAGGTTGATGCTCAACCACTGAGCCATGCCGACTGTTCTTTAATGACATTTTAATTTACCATTAGAGACATGCAATTTTGACTGTTGGGTACAATCACATCTACTCTTAACAGCCATCTACTCTTAAAATCAACATTCAAGGATACAAAATAAAGAAAGAATATCCAAATGCCTGAGAGAATCTTTCTGTCTGTGCCTTACAGAGCGACTATTATGTAACTGACTAATATTAGCAAACACTTTGAATATCTCAGATAAAAATCTGTGTAAGTTCTGAGTAGAATTTCATTTCACCTCCCTATACAATCAAAACATTATTGATAGTGTTTCTAATTATAGCAGTCTGGAGCTATATTACTAAAATTATAAAATGAACAGTTTCCCATAGCCATTTAACTTAAAGCAGATGTGTGTAAGGTGAGTTTCCCTGAATGGAACTACCTACAATATCTAAAATTAATATGGACCCTAGGTGCAGAGCAATTCACAGAGAAATGCCCTCACATATTCTTATAAGCTTTCCTGAATTCTTAACAGTAACCTCAAAATATATTTTAGCACACTGAGTGAAAATTGAAGTCTGTTCTTTCTGAGGCAAAGTCTGTTATAATCAAAAGATAGCAAATACTAGAGAATGTTCATTCTCTTATCACATTTCCTACAGAAAGATGGTCCTCATGCTGCCTTTGAGACCAGACAAAATTTGCCATATGGAATTACTCAAATAACATTTATTATATACAGTGTTCCCATACTCTCATGCTCATTCAATAAAAATGAACAAATCTTCCTTCCTGCTTTGCTAAGATTACACTAGTCTAGAAAGCTATTTAACGAAATGGCCTTCCCATTCATCTGGTTTCTGACCCTCTGCACAAGAGAACACATATTAATTTATCCCTTAAATTAGTATTCTCTTTCTGACTCAAAAGGTAATTGTAGTAGACAATGTTTTTTTCTTAAAATAAAAATGAAATTACTTCAATAAATAAAAAAAGGTTTTGGTTTTTATCCCCTATGCTTAGGTTATCAGGAAGGTGTACAGTTGAAAAGGAGAGAAAGAGAAGACTATTTCTCTGAAATCAAAGCAATAAGCTGATAATCCACCTTTTGTTAATTCACTGTGACTTCTTAAACAGTGTTGAGGATTTGTTGATTTTTCTAGAGTAAATAACCAAGGACCTCTCCATCTCTATTAAAGGACCTATTTTCTAAGAATTCAGAAGGAAGTGGCAGATGGATATTTTGCTTAGAGACTTGGAGTCCACCCAGTCTGCAAATGGTTACCAAAAGATCTGTTCAGCTTTTCTTCTTGGGCACAGTAAGATAAGTTCCCCAGCTCCTCCTATGTTCAGGTGTGGCTGAATTGTAATAGGAATGATAGGCCAGGTGCAGAGAGCCCCAGGTGCCTAGGAAAGGGCAGAACTACAAGCCCTTGCATGACCACTCCCTTAAGCATTATCTGCTGGAGAGAACAGCTAAGCTTCATCTGTGTTTCAGCTCCAGGCCCAGAGAAGCAGCCAAATCAGACCGAGTGATGCCACGGCTGACATCAGGACCATCTGCATTGACTAATGACCCCCTGGTGCCAACCAATCAGTGGAGACCAGGAGGACACACACCTGGAAAGCTTATGAATATTCTACTGAGGTCCTCCCCTGTTACTCCAGGTAAAAGCCCTCCGGAAACAGGGCCCAGTGTGTGCTCCCCCTCTCTTTCCTGGAGCATGCCAGTGCCTCTCCTTCCTCTTTTGTTCCTCAAGGCACATTATCTCACTCCCTCTTTCTCCTAAGCTCCAAGGGCCCTTCTGCTACCTCTGTAACTTTTTAAATAAGTTTCCTTTAGAATTTGAGTTTCTTGGCTCTGAATTTTTTTCAAGACATAGTTAAGCACCGAGATTGGTAGACTGAGGTCTGGCCTAAAATTGTCACTAATGCCTGGTGCTATTTTTCCACTGCTAATAGAATGACTGTATTTTGGCAAAAAATCTGTAAATAGAAAAGATGTCACAACTTCAAGCCCTGGGCCATAGAACTTTTCTATGTGTGGTCTTCATTCTTTCACCCAGGCCCTGAGTGAAAGCTCTGGAATAGAGGAAAGCAAAAAAGTATGAGAGGCCCAGGTCTCCAAATAATTACAAGGGACAGTTCACTTGAGAGCATGCAGACACACAGGGGAGCACATACACACAAGCACATGTGCACATGTGTGCATATGTGGACACACACACATACACACTGGCATGGCCAGCCCAACCACCTACATAGTCAGGCACAGTAATAGGAGAAAGATTGTTTCTGTTTAGGTCACTGAAATATTTGTTGTTATTTTTTTCTGTAGAAGACTTTATTGCTGCTCACAGATATTTCTGTTCTTCTTTTTTGGGTATAAGCAAAAAATGTTCTTTTCTTCCTCCTTAAAGTTAGTTGTGGCCATGTAAATTGCTTTGGCCAATGACGTGGGAGTGGAAATG
The DNA here is from genome assembly GCF_054644295.1 of Miniopterus natalensis. Taxonomy (NCBI): domain Eukaryota; kingdom Metazoa; phylum Chordata; class Mammalia; order Chiroptera; family Miniopteridae; genus Miniopterus; species Miniopterus natalensis. The sequence continues at coordinate 146,844,785 of NC_142081.1, forward strand.
CTGTAGAGCCCTTCATGATAATGCATTTAGATACTGGTGCAACAGTCTCCAGAGAAATAAAACAATATTCCTTTAAGCCCCTGATGTTTGTGGGTGGCATGATACTTCAGAATAACTAATGTATCTGATTGTTGAAGTTTGTTTCAGAAGGTAGCCTGTCTTGACTAGTGCAACATCCAAGACTGACTGAGGTTCCATCAAGTAAATTGCTGAATACATCTTGTAAAATGGAATATTTCACTCTGAGAAAGGTACTATTCGGAACATGAAATTGATCAACTATGTAACCTTGATCAAATACATAACCTTGAATAAACTGCTTAGCCATTGAAAACTCACTTCCTCATTTGTAGAACAACAGACTACTTTTCTATACACACAGCAACTAATTCGTCAACATCTTCATCATTTAATTACAGCAATAGCAACCAGATATCTAATCCTTTTTCCAGTTTAAACTCTATATTCTTATTAAACCCAAAGTCCAGATCATCACAAAATAAATATTTTTCATGTTAAAACGTCTTGTACTTCCCTACTTTCCATCATTCAATTCAAACCTTCAGCACTGTAAGGAAAGCGAAAACACTTAGGCATTCTCGCCACCTTCTCAGGGCAGAAGGCCACAGTTATGTAAACAGGCTAGAGCACAGTCATCACAGATGCCCTGGTAGCTGACTAATGTCTGACCCATGTTGGCTGAGAGCCGCTGTTGTCCTGGTTTCTATAAGACTGGCCCAGGACTTTCAGAGGGGTGGTTCTGCACTTTGTGGTTTGTTGTCCTGGGGTGCAGGTTTTGCGGGTTGGTAGTATGCCCCTTGTGTGTGTATGGCCGGCTGGCCACCACCGGAAAGACGGTTTGTTTCTCTGTACGTCAGCCTGGCCATCAGCTAAATAAAGTAAATGTCTCATCTTCCTTTGGCTCCAGGCTTTTCTTCGATTATCTCCAGATCTAGAGTGAACCTCCCTGGCCCTGAGAGGCCGCCATCCTTGGTGTAGTCCTTGCCACAACACTTGGCTTGGTGCTCTGCATTGCAAGCATGATCTACCGAAAAACAAACAAACAAACAAAAAATATTGTTCTGCCTTGGTCTCCTCATCTTTCCAGAGACTCTTGTAATATCATTAAGCAGAACTTGGGTCACATAACCTGCTTAGAACTTTCGAAAGGAACCACAATGTCCTACATCACCTTGCCTTTGCTCGTGGAATTCAACCTGTCTAGACTGTAGTCTGTCTTATGTTTTCCATCTCCATCAGGACTCTGATTTTTCAGACTCAGCTGGGAGGTCCTGACTTCCCTGGTTACCATGGCTGCATTGGAGTCTCCTCTTCTGTGTACCTACAAGGCCTTGGACGTTCCTCTGATTAGCAAATAATCACAATGATAACATTTGTTTGTGTGTTGTCTCTCTTCTCCTCCTTACTGGAAACTTCCTTCAGAGAATTAATTATGTTCTTTGTATTTTGGTCTCTTCAGCACCTAAAATATCATCTGTCACACAGTAGGTGTCTGTAGTAGTTTTCCAGGGCTGCCTTAACAAAGTACCACAGACTGAGTACATTAGACAGCAGAAATGTATTGTGTTGCAGTTCTGCAGGCTGAAATTCTGAAATCAAGGTATTAGAAGTGTTGGTTTTATCTGAGAGTTGTGAGGGAAAGATTTGTTCCAGGCCTCCCTCAATGGCTTAGAGATGGCCATCTTCATGTTCCCGTGATGTTTTCATTGCATGCATGTCCATGATCAAATTTCCCTTTTTTATAAAGAAACAATTATATTTGATTAAGACCCATTCTAATGACATCATTTTAATTAATTACCTCTGTAAAGACCTATTTCCAAATAGGATCACATGCTGAGGTACTCGAGTTTAGGCTGAAAAATGCATGTTTAATTAATGTATGAATGGCAGTTGGAGGTGTTACTAAACTTGTTACAAACCATTACTTAGGTCAGGTATGTATTAATTACACATGTTCTGTGATCACAAGAGATAACATTAGAACACTCTGCAGAGTGTTGACGTTATCGCAGGTGTCCCAGTTACCCTCTTCCCTCTGTCTACCTCCACCCACCCACTCTCTCCTTCCCTTGGCCTTCACCAAACTATTATCGGTATCCATGGGGTATCCATATATGTGTTTTAGCTAATCCCTTCACCTTCTTTATCCAGTCCCCCACTGCCCTCCCCTCAAGAACAGGCCAGTCTGCTCCATGTATCCACGCCTCTGGTTCAATCTTGTTAGTCGTTTATTTTGTTCATTAGATTCCACATATGAGTGAGATCATATGGTATTTGTCTTTCTAATACTTGTTTATTTCGCTTAGCATACTACTCTCCAGATCCATCCATGCTGTCCCAAAGGGTAAGAGATCCTTCTTTTTTTACAACCCATAGTATTCCATGGTGTTAATGTCCCACAGCTTTTTATCTACTCATCTACTGATGGGCGCTTGGGCTGTTTCCAGGTTCTGCCTATTGTAAACTGTGCCGCTATAGACACAAGGATGCATATATTCTTTCTGATTTGTATTTCAGAGTTCTTAGGATATATTCCCAGAAGTGGGCTCACTGGGTCAAAAGACAACTCCATTTTTAATATTTTGAGGAACCTCCATACTATTTTCCATAGTGGCTGCACCAGTCTGCATTCCCACCAGCAGTGTACCAGGGCTCCCCTTTCTCCACACCCTCACCAGCACTTGTTGTTTGTTGATTTGTTGATGGAGCCATTCTGACAGGTGTGAAGTGATACGTCATTGTGATTTTAATTTGCATCTCTCTGATTACTGGTTACCTTGAGCATTTTTTCATATGTCTCTTGGCCATCTGTGTGTCCTCTTGGGAGAAGTGTCTATTAAGGTCCTTTGCCCATTTTATAATTGGATTGTTTGTCTTCCTGGTGTTGAATTGTGTAAGTTCTTTATATATTTTGGAAATTAACCCTTTATCAGATATATCATTGGTGAAAATGTTCTCCCATACAGTGCGCTAACTTTTCATTTTGTTGATGGTTTCTCCTACTGTGCAGAGATCTCTAATGCTGCACAATTCAAAGTTTATGAAGCCATTTATTTCTCCCTCAGCTGGGGTTTCTCTGCTCTGTTAATTTTTATCCAGTTCTTCATTTATTCAACTTTTTAGTCTTTAGATCTGCACTGAATTTTGAATATATCACAGAAAAGAAAATGCAATGCTCTGTCCACTCAGCAAGACTATCTCTATGGAATAATGTCGTTCATATAAGAAAATAACACTTAAACAAATTACAGTTGGACATAGGTTTGTAAAACCCATAAAGCCCCTGGGAATCAAGATATATTGAAAAATCCATTCTACTGGCTACATAAAAACACTTAAAAGCATCAAGATTCTTGTGCCAAGTGGAGAAACTGCAAGGCAAGGTGAAAGGATATTACTATATACCAAGATATTTGCCTTTAACAGGTTTTCCTTTACTTTTATTAAATGCCCTTGGTTCCGGCATAGTGATTTCACCTTGTAGAAAAGCTTAATGCATCACAACATAATATATTTTTTAAATTATTACTGGATTTTTAGACAGGATCCAAGTTTTCTGCACATTTCTCTTCTCATCTTATAGTCACAGATAATTTCAGGTAGATAATTGCATTAAAAATGTATGTAAATAAGATCTGTAGCTAAAGTTACATGCAGTGTATGATGTCACTTCATAAGTTCAGAATTCATATTTGAGTAGTATTAATAATAAATTGTGTCCACCCAGCTGGTGTTTCTCAGTGGTTGAGGGCTGACCCAGGGACCAAGAGATCATGCTTTGATTCCCTGTCAGAGCACATGCCCAGGTTGGAGGACAGATCCCCAGTAGTGGGCGTGCAGGAGGCAGCTGATCAATGATGTTTCTCATCAATGTTTCCCTCTCTCCCTCTCCCTTCTGCTCTCTCTAAAAAATCAATTAAAAAAACATTTAATAATAGTTTCCTTTGATGTGGATTAGAAAAAAAGATCAATACTTTTAGTGTTATGCACATTACAATGTTATTTAATTGCCAAAAATGCAAGTGATATGACAGATCTAATTATTTAATGTATGAGCACATATATAATACAAAAGTACATGTTTTAGATATGAATTGATAAACATGACACAAGTATACACATAGCTTTAATATGCTAGGGATATAAGAAATCACTGTAGTCATTTTAAAAATGTTCCTTAAGAAGGTAAATCACCCTGACTCTTCTAGGTGGGGAATCCATGGAGGCCAGGCGAACACTATGTCACAGATGAAAAGTGAGAATGCTAGACCCACTCCTGAGCTTTTAGCTCCATCTCGGTGTCACTGTGACAGAGAAAAAAACATCCTTTGTTAAAAATGCATTTTTTTTTAGAGAGAGAAAGAAAAAAAAAACATTGATGTGGTTGTTTCCTGCATCACCCCAACCGAGGATCAACCCCAAAACCTGCATATGTCTCTGACCATGAGTGAAGCCCACCGCCTTCTGGTGTATGGGATGATATTCCAACCAACTGAGCCACACCAGCCAGGGCAAAAATAATTTTTTAAAGGGCAGTTTTATGTTCATAACAATATTGAGCAGAACATACAGAGATTACCCATGTATCCCCTGTCTCTATAAAAGCATAACCTCCCCCATTATCAACATCCCCCACCAGAGTGGTAAATTTATTACAATTGATGAACTTACATTGACATATCATTATCACCTAACATCCACTTTTTACTTTAGGGTTCATCTTGGTAGTGTATATTCTATGAGTTTAGATAAATTTATGATATGTGTCCACTGCTACAGCAATGTACAGACTAGTTTCACTGCCCTAAAAACCTTCTATGCCCTGCCTATTTACCACCTCCCAAACTCTAACCCCAAGCAACCACTGATCTTTTTTATTGTCTCCATGGTTTTGCTCTTTCCAGAATATCATATAGTTGGAATTGGCTTCCTTCACTTAGCAATATGCCTTTAAGTTTCATCCATCGTTTTTAATGGCTTGATAGACCATTTCTTGTTACACTGACAATATTCCATTGCCTGCTCGTACCACAGCTTCTCTATTCATTCACCTACTGAAGAGCAACTTAGTTGCTTCCAAGTTCTGGCAATTATAAATAAAGCTGCTATAAACATCCATATGCAGGGTTTTGTGTGAACATAAGGTTTTAACTCCTTTGGGTAAATACCAAGGAGCACGATTATTGGATCATTTTTAAAAACATGTTTAGTTTTGTATGAAAATGCCAAACTGTCTTCCAAAATGCCTGTACCATTTTACATTTCTACCAGCAATGGGTGAGAGTTACTGTTGTTCCACATTCTCACCAGCATGTGGTGTTATCGGCGTTCTGGATTTTGACCATTCTAAAGGGTGTGTAGTGAGCTGTATCTTGTTATTTTATTTTGCATTTTCCTGATAACAATGATGTGGAGCATCATTTAATATGCTTATTCTTTACCTACTTTACATCTTTGATGAGGTGGTATTAAGGTCCTTGGCTCATTTTTAATCAGGTTGTTTGCTTTCTTATTGTTGAAATATGAGTTCTTTGTATATTTTTGAAAACAGTCCTTAATTAGATACAAATATTTTCTCCATATCTGAAGCTTACCCTTTGATTTTCTTGACACAGTCTTTTGCAGAGCTGAAAATTTTAATTTTAATGAAGTCAAGCTCATAAATTCTTAAATTCATGGATTATGCTTTTGTTGTCTTATCTAAAAGTTATCATCAAACCCAAGGTTGTCTAGATTTTCTCCTGTATTATTTTCTGGAAGTTTTATAGTTTTGCATTTTATATTTAGGTCTGTGACTCATTTTGAGTTAATTTATAAGGGATTTGAAATCTGTGTTTAAATTCATCTTTGTAGATGTCCAGTTGTTCAGTATATCATTTGTTGAAAAGGCTCTATTTTCTCCATTATATTATCCTTGCATCTTTGTCAAAGATGAGTTGATTATATTCATGTGGATATATTTCTGGGAAAATCTTACTTTTGAGAGCCTAAGTGAGAGGTGACCATACTCAGCAAGCCTGTGCACACACTGTGTAGCCAAAAGTAGCTATGATACTGACAAAACAATCAGACCCCAGTTTTCTCAACATTTGACTGTGGAAACCCAGCTAACCCCTTGTTAAATTGAGCAAGTGCTTGCAGTACAGGAAGAGGGGCTCATCAAGAAGAAAATAATAAACTTCCTATTAATGATGAGTAGGGGAACTCAAGCAATTAAATAGAAAAGCAGAAAAGATGTGAGTGCATTTTTTATTGAGCTTGTGGAGTACACTAGTTATAAAATTCATGCATGCACGTGAACATTTTCCATAATCTGCTTCTTTTTGGCTCCCAAAATTCAATTGCCCAAGTCTAAAATGATAAAAATCTCCAGTCTAAACAGGAATTAGAAACATCAACAATATAATTAGCATCAGATGGTGATACCCAATGCAAAAGATTAAAGCCGACCCCAGAATCAGCAGAATAGTCCCTGCGTGCACTTTAGTCAGAGAGACAGGTGGATATTTTGAGCTCTGTTAAGCAGTAAAGTTTTTATGTGTCTCTCTGGAAATGAATTTGGATTGATGACTGGTCTGTCATCAGCTGTTTGGAAATACCGAACCATTTGGTAAATCATGTGGACAGATTCCAGCATCAAGCTTTCCTTCTGCATTGCTGTCTTTGTGGCTTATCTAATACAAAGATTTGTTTCTAATTAAAATGGAGTTTTGAAAGCAGACAAGTTGAAGGGAGTATACAAATTAATTTGATTATGGAATGGAAATACTGAACAAATAGAAAAGCTTCCAGTGTCAGAAGACAAGGAAGAGAACAGGGGTAATAATAGGGAGGATTACCCATGTTGTGCCGTGAGTGGATCAGGAGGCAAAAAAGAAAGCTATGTCCTGTGGCCATTTCTAGAGCATAGTGGAATACAGCCCAGTGTTTAAAAGGGGCTTCACTTTCTTCTGCACAGTCCAATTTGGCCAACCCAGATGGGATCATTTGAATCTGAACTGGCCAAATAGTTATAATTAATTCAAGAATTGCTTTTAGCAAAAATCTAGCAATTTGCAAGCTAAGGGGCTGAACTCAGCAGAGTAATGTGCTGTCATTAATTCACTGCCCTTGAAATAGAGGACAAGCCTTGGTAAAAGGGGTTCTCTGTAGAAACAAGAATATATTGATACTAGTTACAGTGTGATGTTTTTGGGGGACACTAGGAAATAATAGAGGCTGGAAATATCACAAATTAAAATGTAGACAAATGTAACTTCATTCTGAAGGATAATCTCAGGATTTAACCTAAATATTAACAAAAGTCCAGACATCTAAGTGTATCTATTTATTAAAAATAATAAAGAGGTTGGTAACTTTTGTTTAATTTAATCATTTCTATCAATGTTCCGGTAAGTTTTCTCAAACTGAGAAAAACTAATGATGCTAGTCCAGTGTTGTTTATTATTGGCATACAAATTTTCTGATAATTATAAAAGATAATAAAAAGAGCAGCATTTGGAAGAACATTTTGTTCTTAAAGTCCCCAATAAACTACAAAGCATAGTTTGGACAACCAGTAGCAAATTTTTCAGTGTCTATGTAAAGTAATGTATGTGTGTAAATTTATTATTTAAATTATTCCCTCATATTTGTGTAATGCAGTTATCACTACAAAGATACATGAAAGAGGAGCCATAGGTTATATATAAATGGACATAGTTAAGTGCTTTGGGAAAGTTCTGAGACCTCCAATGCCAACAGATCTTGAGATTAAAAAAAATGGGACCCAACAGCTGTGAGGCATACTTGAGCCAGCCTCCCCAGTATCCCTATAAGTATTCTTTCCTCTCCACAATAACTTTAATCCCTGCAAAGAGAAATATAAAGGACAATGTTTGGATACAGCAGGAAATGTGCCAGTACTGGCCAATCTACTGAGTTACTTCAGGAAGCTGGCCACTTCTCATGTCTTCCTTATGAAAATGAAGAAAACCTTCATCCAGAGGTCAAGTCCCTTTATTTAGCACAGTGGCTTCCAATTTGTAAGATCATAAACTTATTTTAAAAACAAACATTATAGGTCCCCTCTAATGTAGTATTTATTCTTTTAGAATCCATTGTTTAACACAATTCATAATGATACAATACTCTATAAAATCAGTATGCGTTTTAAAGAGTGTAGATTTTATTAATATCCATGAATCCATATTCATTATTCATGCTGCATATTTTAGTAGAGCTAAATTAAGACCAGAATGGCAATGCTTTGTGTGCATATGAACTGCCAGATACTCTTTCTCTGTACTTGTACCCTACTGATTGTGAACTCTTGTTCCGGACCATTCACTGTGCAATAAGATTTATTCTCACTCAAAATCGCCCTCAGCCACCTACCCAATTTTCTGTTCTCCATGGTCTATTCTCAAACAAGGTGATCCCTTAAATGTAAGATGGATCCTGGCACTCTTCCTTGTAGCCCTCTGGTGCCTTCTACCTTACTCAGAGTAGAAGCCATAATCCTTGTCATGGCCTACAAGGCCTTCAGGACCCTGTGTCACTTCCTTGGCAGTTCTTCCTCCCACTCCTTCTCCTATTTCTTCGCTCTCTCTCTCTCTCTCTCTCTCCCCTCCCCCCCCCCCCTCTGGTACAGACACACTATCCTGTTTGCTCTTCCCTGGACAATTGAGTACAGCTCCTCCCATCTTGAGGCTGTTGGACTTAATATTACGTTTGTCTGGAATACTCTTTCACCAGGACTCACTTTCTCATGATCTTCAAGTATTTGCTTATATCACAACATCAGAGAGAACTTTCCCCACCACTCTATTTTAAATTGTCATTTCTGACTCTATATTCACAACTCCCTTTAACTTGTAAAAATTTTCTTCCATAGTAGTTATCACTATCTCATAAAATATAAAGGTTATTTGTGTCTTATTGTTTGGGTTTCTCCTTTTCAGTTAAGGCTTCATGAAGCAGGAAGCCATAGATTTGTGTTTTTATTAATTACTCCATCTCCCCTGGTTGAAATAGAGTCTGACACATAGAAAGTGCCCAATAAATATTTGTGAACAAACGATGTTGTTATTTTTCATGTTTAACTTAAAATATAATAAACCTACAATCTTTTCTTGATAAACCATATATTCTAGTACTCAGTCTCATTCTATGTCAAAATTGATGTTTTTAAATGTTTTTTGAATAAATTTTGCTCCTTCTAAACATCACTAGCGAATTAAATTCAGGACCCCATTTCTCTCATCCAACTGCTTCTGACATAGTTCTAAGCTCTTAATAGATTTGAAAAAGTGAACAATAAAACACTGCCGAGTTTAAATAAGTTGCTTCAAAAATGTTAGAAAAAATGAATTGCTGTGTCCCAGCCTCACTGTGTCACTCCTTCGTCTTCATGAAGCACAGATTAAAGAGGGAAGTGACTGCTGGATAATGTCATCAATATAAAAACTTGACTGAGTGGAGGAAACAAGGAAAGGGGAACACTTAAATAAAAATGCAGGACTGTTATAGTGAGGAAAGTACCTGAGAGACAATCCTTAAAATCTGGTTACGACTTTCTTCCACCTTATTGTTGAGAGTTTCCCCTTCCACAGTGCACACCAGCCATCCTGAATTGTGTGCACTAGCACACATCAGGGATCCATTTCCCATGCCTATAATGGTCTTCTCTTCCTCATTTTATTTCTCTAGGTTTTTCTACGCTTAGCCTTTTTTCCCCCTTAAAGCCACATTCAAGCATATTTCTTCTGTTCAAATTTTCCTTCCCCCTTTAGAAAGGAGTTTACCCTCCTTGGTAATTTCTTGGCAATTAATCTTTACATTTTTTACATTGTTTAACAAATGTTACTTGCCCTTGTGATTATATATGCATTTTATCTAATCTATCAGAGTATAAGCTTTTTGAGGACTAAACCTATGTTGATTTACAATATAATCTTCAGCAATGACCAATTTCAAACAGTGGATACTCAGTATATGTTTTTGGATCGGTGAATTGATGGATAGATAAGTGGATAATTGGACAGATAAAAGCTTGATATGATTGATAGATTGAATATATATTTGACAATAGCAAAACTTCAAGTTCAAAAATACATATTTTTATTACCAACCACTGGAGTTTTAGTTAATAGCAGTTTTATAGTGGGTTTAAAAGAAAATTAAGAGATTTTTTTAAAAACAAAGCTTAATTAAAATGAACTATGTTTAGAAGTGAGACCTTTATGGAGCATTGAATTTTCTTTAAAAATATGTAATAATTCTCTGAAAGTTTCTTGAGAACCTGAAACAATTGGGAGATGTGAAAAGGCATTTTTTTTTTCTAAAATCACTGCTTTCTGCTATTTTTAATTGCAACTGTAGATCAAAAATATTTTTAAATGTTTGCATGTTAAATGTTCTTTCTCTCTCTCTCTCTCTCTCTCTCTCTCTCTCTCTCTCTCTCTCTCTCTGTCTGTCTATATATATATATATATATGCATATATAACTTACTAGGTGCCAAACATTGTTAGAAATTACTATTTTTATTAAGTCATTATTGTAAGTCACTCACAAATTTAATTCTAAAACCAAATCTGATGAGAAAAATAATAACTTACCTATCACGGATCTTTTTATAATCAGTTTGTTACACTGAAAGTGTCAATAAATGATACCTTTTAAATTTTCTATAATGGTAACATATAAAACCTTTTAAATGTAGATGAGAATGTGTAGATATTCTCATTTGAGAGACAATCCTACCTAATCTGGTATTCACCTATAAGGAGTGTTACATTTCCTAACTACTTCAAACAGATTAAATATTAAATCTTAACATCTCTGCCATCTGTTAAGTCAAACAAAAAATGCCCATGAAAATAAGAATGCAGCACTGAATAAAATTAAAATGAAAAGCAAGACTTTTTTTTCGTCACAAGAGAAGAGAGATAATACCAACTAGGCAAATGACCTGGAACTAAGATAAAACCTGAGAGAGCCCTTAAGAAAGTGCTTTACAGAATGCTCAAATCCATCTGACTCAGAAAATCTAGAAAAGTCTGTTAACTGTGAGCCTTTCTACCCTAATTACTATAGGAAGGTGTCGTAGAATATGAGCAGAAAGGAATCACTTAGCTAAGTCAGTAATAAGCACAGGAGCTTCTTAACATATACAAGTCACAGAACGGTTACAACCCAAAGGGGGCAGTGTAATGTTTAAATATCATACTCTACTGAGCCTTTAATAATATGGTTCTGCTTTCTATCCTAAGATATTGTCATTCTGCCATTCTTCATGGTTTTGATACACTTCCCTTTGCCCATCCCTAACATGCGCATCACATTTTGTTTTCTGTAAGCTGTCTCGTTTGTTCCATTCGTAAACCTTGTTTTATTGGGGGAGACAGAAGTGTGAACAGCACACCATGTTCCTCCAGAGCTCAGCCCGGGAGGCTGCTGTCAGCGTCTAAGTGCGCTGGGTGAGAAACACAAATAGGAAGGGTAGGAAAACATTCTGAAAAGAGGTAGCCAATAGTGCAAGAATAGGAAAATAAAAAATGAACAAGACCTATAGGAAACTAAAAAAAAAAAAAACACACAGATTTTTCTGAAGCATAAACAAAGTTTGAAGTATCAGGCCTGTGGAATGTGGTTTTGGTATCTAGAGGTTAAATCATAAAAAAAGCATCAGCTGTCAGGGTGGCAGGAGTTGGTGTCTCCTCCGGCAATAGGAGGTAAAGACCAGGCTTCAGGTTAAGAGGTTTCTTGACAGTAGAATGAATTATGGATTATTTCTCCATAAGAAAATGACAGTGAGGATGGAAAGTAAAAGAAAGCAATAGAAATAGAGATTTGTTGAATAGTGAGCTATGGGACAGGAAGAATTCATGTAAGATGGTTCTTGGTTTCTTGTTTGGGAACTAGAATGAACCCACGTATCATCTACCCAGGGAGTTCATATAGGATAAGAAAACATTGAAAGAGAAAAGGCATTTCTTTATTTTGGATTTTTTGAATTTGTGCGACATCCATATAACAACCCATTTGGATATGCAATTTTTTTTTTAAAAATTGTATTTTAAAGCCTCTAATTTCAAGGGTAAAGAGTAATTAAAGCTAAAAAGTTTTAAGTCTTCAAAGCAATGTTACATTTTTAAATAAGAATTTTAAATATGAAAGCTTTTTTTATTTTTTTTCAGAATTGTTATTTTTAAAGATTGTAAGTATACAGATGTAAAATGTAAACCCCCTTGTGCAAATCCATTTGGGACATGAAACTTTACAATATCTTCCTTTTCTGTCACTTCTAGGACCATCATAAAGAGCATAGTTTCCTTCAGGCTTTTCACCTTTTTTAATGATCAACATAAAAATAAATTCTCTCAAATAATTCAGCTGTGTGCCAGTGCAAACATTTTTATTTTAAGAAGGTGCACTCATTTATAATTTTCTGACAAAAAAAATAGAAAGCCAAGTCATCTGATGATATTTCAGGAAACCTAATTTATCCATCTGAATGGCTCTGAAATGGATCTGAAACCTGGAAGGGAGGTATGGATTTGTGTTATAGATTAAGGTAAGATCATATTCATAAACATTTTTGCTAGCAGAAGAGGACAGTGATGAATATTGAATTAGCCAAAAGCAAGTCAGCAAAAAAGAGCTTCGATATGATGAGAAAAGCCCAAAATAGTAAAATGCTGGTATTGTTACATTTTTCTTATGTAAATTTCTTAAAATGACAAAAGAACAAAATATTAAACCACCCACTATGAGTACCTTTAGATTATAAATATCAATATTGTTTTATGAATAAAATAAGAAATTTCTTTGCTTTTATTGGACCTTTTTGGAATAGTCTGCTATTTTTTTTTATAAGTTTGGGTTCCATTTTCTTTTGTGTTTTAATACCCCTCTTCCCTGTGGATGCATGATTCTGAGTTTGATATGTGGGAGGAAGAATCACGCAGATGTCTGAAATTCTTATCTCTTCTCCCAGTGGGTTTGTTTTTAATTCACTCTTCCACACTTGTACCTCTACGCTCCTTAATAAGAATGAAATCCCTTTTTATTCATTAGCATTTTAATAGAAAAAGGAGGCTACAATAATAGTATATGCTATGTCCATATGCTATGTTAAATAGGACAGAGCATTTTGTAATTCCCAGAAGGAAAGTTCATGCAGACTAAATACAGCATTTTGATTGTATCAGTACTGGATATGGCTTTTTTTTTCTCCTAGCAATTATGGGAAAGAACACCTAAATGCCTAAAATTAACATTTGGTAATTTTGCCTAATTTTGTGGTGAGAGTGCATGGCTTTCCAAAACTCTTTTAACTATTATAAGGCATAACTGGAGGAAATATATTTTAAATATGATGAAATCCTAAAGGACAACAGCCATTTCAGTTCTCTCTCAGGCTACACGGGGCTGTCAGCTATCCCATTGAAACTCCAAATTTATTACCTTGGAAATGTTAATATATTAACAGTGTTTCAAAATCTGTCGATCTCTCTGAAAAGTATATTTAGTGAAAGCTTCTTGTCGAACACATCATAGTGTACAACAGTCACCATGAGTCAAAGAAATTGCTCGTCTGATTTTCAAAATTATGCTCTAAGTTCCAGGCTGTGACATGTGTGCTCAGTCGGCTTAGGGAAGGATGAATCACTGGGAAAAAAGTAGCTAAAGAACCAACCAAAAACTTGTTATAAAGTACACGCTTTATTAATATAAAATATATATAATAGGAGAAACAAAACTTAACATCTACCAAACCATTTTTGATATTTTAACTTATTATTTTAAAGCAAGTTTGGGATTGCAACAGTTTCCAGTTAATTTAATAACTGCCATATGATTAATATTTGAAGCAGCCAGGCATGTATTCCCAATTTAGAATAGAGCTACCACTCTGGCTTTTAAATATCATCAATTTATATTTTCAATGGGCCTCCACAGACCAGCTTCTAAAAAATGAAGGGCACAGAATTGCGTGTAAAGAGCAAGCTTCTGGATCGATTATTTCTAAGGAACTTGTTTCTACATGTGAGGAACATTTATAATCCTTTCTCTTCCTTTATTTTTTAACAACATTCAACATTTTTACAGATCATTTTCCTTTTTGAAACAATTTCTTTCCTGGATAAATGTGACAGTACTCACTTTTAGTTTTCTTTCTAATCCTTTCCTGCCATCATGTTTGAAACTCTCATGTTGGCTTTGCCTTTTGCCTGGATACTTTTCAGCAGCTGTACTGAGGTATAATTTACAATAATAAATTTCACATATTTAAAGTGTAGTATTCGATAAATTTTGACCTATACACCTACCAGTAACATGTCTCTGCATGTAAAATAATGCATAAATCCATTACCTTCAAAACTTTCCTAATGCCTCTTTGTAATCCTTCCCTTCAGCTCGATTTGCCTCCTCATTGCTAAGTAATCATTAATCTGATGCAGTCACTATAGCTTAGTTTTACTTTTTTAAAACGTTATATAAATGGCATAATATAGTATGTTCCTTTGCCATCTGGCTACATTCAAACAGCATACTTATTTTGAAATTCATCTACATGGTTACGTGTATCAACAATTCATTCTTTCTCACTTCAAGTACCACAATTTGTTTATGCTTTTATCTCTTGAATGACATTTGAGTTGTTTCCAGTTTTTTATTATTGCAAATAAAGCTGCTAAGAACATTTGTGTACAAGTCTCTATATGGATAGGCACTTTCATTTCTCCTGTGTAAATACCAAGAATTGAAATTGCTGGGTTGTCTGTTAGTTGCATGTTTAACTTTTTTTTGAAAGTTCCCAAATGTCTTTTCAAAGTTGTTGTATCATTTAAAATCTACCAGGAGTGTACCCACATTCTTTTATTCCACATCCACGCCAACACTTGGTTTGGTCAGATGTTTTAATTTTAGATATTCTAACAAGTGTATAGTGTTATCTTAATGTAGTTTTAGTTTACATTTCCTTAATGATTAATGATGTTAAATACATTGTCATGTACTTACTTGCATCTGCATATCATATTTGATGAAGTTCCTATTCAAATCTGTACATATTTTTTTAGCAGGTTGTTTTCTTATTAATGTTTCGTGAGAAATCTTTATATGTATAGGAAACAAGTCTTGTATCAGAAATTTGATTTGCAAATATTTTCTCCCAACCAGTATTTTGTGTTTCTATTCCCTAAGCAGTGTCTTTATAAGAGCAACATTTCTTAATTTTGACAAAATCCAATTTATCAATCCTTTGTCATATGGTCATGTTTTAGGTGCTATCTATAAAAATTATTTGTCTGACCCAAGTCATAAAATTTCCCTCTATATTTTGTTCTAGAAGTTATATAATGTTAGGTTTTACGTTTAAGTTCATGATTCACTTTATTTTTTTATACGATTATTGGTGTGGATTAAGGAGCTGCTTCAGTATCATTTGTTGAATACACAATCTGGCCATTTATTCAGGTCTCCTGTTCTTTTTCTCACCAATGTTTTGTAGTTTTCAGTGTACAGTTCTTCAACATTTTTGTCAGATGTACCCTTAAGTACTTCATTTATTTTGATGCTGTTTTAAATAATACTCTTATGAAAATTACATTCTCTAATTATCTTTGGCTAGTTTATGGACATAACATTGATTTTTTTAAATAGTGATCTTGTAGTCTACAATTTTGTTAAACTCTCTTATTGATTCCATTAACTGTTTTGTGGAATTTTCCACATAGGTATTAATGTCACCTGCAAATAAAGACAGTTTTACTTCTTTCCAACTTAAACGTCTTTTTATTTATTGATTTTGCTTTATTTCACTGGCTAGAACTCTCAGTACAATGTTGGATAAAAGTAGTGAGAGCAGAGGTCCACTCCTTAGTTTGATATTTGGAGAAAAAGCAGTAAGTAGACTTTTTTATTTTTATTTTTGTAGAATGTGTTATAAGGTTGAAGAAGTTTTATTCTATTCATAGTTTGCTGAAAGTTTTTATTAGGAGTTGCTGTATATATTTTTAATGTTTTTTCCTATAATTATTGAGAAAGAAGCCACCAGAAATCATAGCTAAATCTATCAGATTCTTCCACAAAGCATTTGAGTAGAAATACTAATTTCCATTTTACAACTCCTGAATGGTTGACAGAAGACATCCAATCTGTAGTGATCTGGGTCGAGTCAGGAGATAGACACCCACTTTAATAGATGTATGGTGAGAGAAATATCCTTGTTTATCACAGAGCATATACTGGAATATTTATTGAGAGCTGAAGCTAAGAGACAATAATCTGATAACTGATATTCCCACCCCTTTGGTATTCAGCTTCTATATGCACTTTTCCATGCCCATTTTCACTCCCTTACAACAGCATAACATCCTAACAAGATACTTCCACTACCAAGGTACATATATTATCCTCTCAGGAGAAGTTCTCAATCTTACCTAAGTTGAGACGATGACACACAATCCAACAGATTTTGTTTTCATTGCAGACAATATTAATTAATCCCCAAATTTAGCCATGGTCCCATTGAAGAATTTATTACCTAAAGACTAAACCATAAAGTTAAACTTCCATAACTCATGTAGAAAATACATTTTCTAAAAAAGAAATAAGAGCGAGAAAGAAGAATAGAATGATTAATATATACAAACATGAGCATGCATATAAAAGCCTAGCAAGAAGTATGCAAAGCAGCTATAGTCCCTGTTTCTCTCCTTTGTCCCCAGATCATAGTTGATCTCTACGACTTTCTTCTTAACTGCCCATTCAATATTTCCCTTGCCTTCAGCCAGAGCCTCAGCTTCTCTGTTTTCTTTAGCTGGAGGGGTGACCTATATATTTATTTCCAAATGCTTGGAATTCTGAGTCACCCTGCCTTTTCTGGTTACTGTAGTTTTCCATTAACATTTACTATTAGGCATGGCAGTCTGAGAGGCGCCTCAGAGAATTCCCTTGGTTTCAGACATAGTCCTCTTCAACTGCATGTGTAGTAGCAATCTTGATTTCTTCCTGGTATTTAGTATCATTCATTCCAGCCAGTAGATTATCTCTGTTTTTACACTTTTCACTCAATGCCAAGAGGAGCCCAAAATGGCCAGATGAAAGCTTCAACTTCTGATTCAATGAAACCATTATTTTTCATGTTGGAAGCATTCTCCTCTTAGGCACTAAGATCTTCAAGCCAGCAGAACTCAGTGATGCCAGAGCAAAAAGCAAAAACCTCAAGTATAATTAGTTCAATAGCGAGAGTTGGTATTCCCACTTCCAAGCTTGATTCCTGGACCCATATACCCTGGATATGGGGAAACACCATAAAATGATCTCTGATTCAAGGCATAAAATATATTCTCTAAGCTAGAGCTCCATACTTTCAGAATATTGTTTCTAAGTAAAGTCATAACTATGTTTTTAATACAAGCATACCTGCTTTTACTGTGCTGCATTTTATTGTACTTCTAGGATATTGTGTTCTTTACAAATTGAAGGATTGTAACAACCCTGCTTTGAGCAAGCTGATCGGTGCCATTTTCCCAACAGGCTCAAATGATGATTGGCATTTTTAAGCAATAAAGTATTTTTTAATTAAAATATGTAAATTGTTTAGACATAATGTTATTGCACACTTGATAGATTATAATATAGTGCAAACATAACTTATATATGCACTAGGAAACCAAAAAAAGTGTGTGACACTTTATTGCAATATTCAATTTTTGGTGGTAGTCTGAAACCGAACTTGCAATATCTCAAGGAATTCCTGCAAGTCATTGCACCATTCAGTAAAGGCAGCCACTCGTGGATGATGCGGTATATGATAAGATAGTTGATTCATGGGTATAAACCCATTACAGCACTTCCTTAACCTGAAATTACTTCCTTGATTTGACCTAGTTATGTGGAATGTCTTTCTGTTAAGTAAGTCATTCTGTAACTATATGGATAGTGGTGCTCGCAGAAGCATTATGAAAAGGGAAAGAAAATCCATACCCAGAATATGTCTCTACTCCACTGAGGTCAAGTCTTTGTCTCTCCATTTTGAATAAAAGTAAAATATAATTATCTGACACCGGATTGTAGTCTTGCCCCCCTTA
Organism: Miniopterus natalensis; assembly: GCF_054644295.1. NCBI lineage: Eukaryota > Metazoa > Chordata > Mammalia > Chiroptera > Miniopteridae > Miniopterus > Miniopterus natalensis. The sequence continues at coordinate 146,862,893 of NC_142081.1, forward strand.
CTGCAGCAAAATTTTTCCATATCAGGGATCTAATGTTGCAGTGGCCAGGTCAGCCTTGGTAAGGGGAAGTCCATGTCATTGAGCCTCTGTTGATACCATCATGACCACTTTGTTCATGGGCCCACTGAGCAAGAGTTGGAGTGGCTTGGCAAAGAAGCTAACTGACACTTTCAGATTATGATATTTTGCCTACTGATGATTATTTTGTCCATTCTAATTAAATTAAAAGTTTCCTCTGCAATGCATATCCTTTGGTGGGCACTCACATGAAACACAGATAACTTTACAATGTGTATCTACTCTAAAAGGTCCATCCACATACTTCTTTCCCAAACTTCCCTTTCACCAGTCATCCAATCTCGTTCCTCACAAGTCCATGGCTATGTACCCAAACCATTAACAACTGCCCTTAAATTAGCATGTCTGTTCTTTTGCCCAAATCTCCCTCAATTCATAGTAGATAACAAAATTTACTGCTCAAAATTTCACTCATTAGGAAAAATTTTTTTCACCACTTATCTTCAGGGTCAACCCTGATTGGGTTAATAGCGCTACAACAGTCCACTTGGGGTTATAGCAGCTTATCATTTAATTCACTTCCAAACAGGTTCAATTTGTTCTTCCTCAGTTGTTTGGTCATAAGAAACCCTTCAGAAGTCCAAAGGTTTGAACTGAGGGAGAGGAAACAATGCAGCAGAAGTTGTCGTCAAAGAAGTCAGAACCACCGATTCATGCAACTTGCTTGTACCTTGCTCTTTAGGTACAACCAACATGATGGCAGCAATGTATTGAACCAGTATGATGGTTGTGGAATGTCCAGATGATCAAGATCTCAGCAGACAATATTATGAAAGGAAGCAGTGGAATTGTTTAACTCTAGTTCACTACAGCTGACCCTTTCAAAACACAGGGGTCAGGAGCATCACCCCCTGTATAGTCGAAAATTCTTGCATAATTTTTGACTGCTCCAAAACTTAAATTATCCCTCAGTATCCATGGAGAATTGGTTTCAGGTCCCCCACAGATACCAAAATTCACTGATGCTCAAGTTCCTTAGGTAAATGGCATAGAATAATGCAGAGTCAGCCCTCTACTCTGTCAATTCCCAACCATGAATAGAAAATACTATTTTCAATTCACAGTTGGTTGAATCCACAGATCTGTAACCCAGGGATGTGGAGGGTTTGCTGTATATTTATTGAAAAATATCTGCAGATAAGTGGACCCAGTTGTTCGAACGTATGCTTTTCAAGGGTCAAATACACAGTGAAATTACATGGTTGGCCCTGGCAGATAAAAGTAAAATGCTTTTGGTCATATTTAAAAATTGGTATGGAAGAAAAGGCATGAGCCAAGTCAACAATGGCATTCCAGGTACCAAGGGTTATATTGTTTGCTTCAGTACAGCAGCTACAATTGGAGTCATCGCTTGGTTAAGTTTATAACAGTCCATAAGCCTTCTCCATTTGATTATTGCACAGGTAAAACTGATAAATTAGGTGAGAATGTGACAAATATCACCACTCCTGCTTCTTTCAAGTCCTCATGGGAATATTCATTTTTTCAGTTCCACCAGGGATGAGGTGCTGTTTCTGGTGTACTATTCTCCCTTGGCAGGAAGTTCAAAAGTCTTCCATTTAATGTTTTTTTATTATAGTGGCCCTCACCACATGGGTTAAAGTGCTAATGAAGGTATTCATAAGGTGTTTGAAAACCTACTGGAACCACTGAGATTCAGACTTAAGATTTTACCTGACCAACATAGGTCTTTATTTTGACAGGTGAGCCACAGTGGCATTTTAAGTCACTAGGAATAAGCCGCAGTTCAGAGCCAGTGTCTAGTAATTGCTGCAAGGTCTGGGTATTTCTTTTCCCCAGTACAAAGTCACTCTAGTAAATGGATGACTGGAGATCTCCTTGAGGAAGTCCTGAAGAAGGGTTTACAGCGTGTTCTTGCAGCGATGAGTCCTCCTTCCAGGGGACCCGAATTCCTATAGTCGGGGCCCCTGGCTCTGTGAATGGACTTACATCCAGAAACTGGTTGAGAGACTATCATTCTCTGCTCTGGCAACCCAAGTAAAGTTTCTTGTTACTAGACTTAGAGTTTTTGTATCATGTACATTAAGCAATATGCTAGTAGGCTGTCTATTTATGTCATTCCTGTCATTCCTGGAGACACTGTGATCAATTAGCCACCACTAAAGATCTCTCTGCAGGTCAATGCATTCTAATTACTGGCATGTCCCTGTTTCTTTTTATGGTTGATGTGATCACATTGCCTTTGATGATTAAGTGTTGCTGCTCAGCCTCTGCTATTCTGGGAGTCTGTCATTCTTTCTGAAATCAGGGAGCCCATCTGAATGGTGGCATACCCTACAGGCAGAGCAGGCCTACAGTGGAGAGCATCCACAGAGCCTTTCAGAGATGCTCCTGTCACTAGTGTTTTTATCAATGCCTGAGTAAAGACACTACTTCTAGGTCTTTTCATGGAACATAGTTGTGGGATGGGTGTGTTGGTCACACATTACAAATCCAGTCCAATATTTCTATCTCTTTAAGGCTTTGAATTCTCTTCTCATTTCATGTCAGGAAAGCTCAGCTATTTCAATCTCATTAAATGGATTTTACAATTGAGTTTAGATCCCCTCAAACAATCAAGTAAGGGGTTAGAGCCACACCCAGCTGCACAAGTTAATACATTGTGGAGACATTGTTAAGTGCACTCATATCAATGAACTTAGCCCAATCTAGTGTTATATTATGCCCCTTTTGGTTTAACACCCTTAAAATCTATTTGCACATATTTGTGTTGATATATATTAGTAAGATCTTACAACCTTTCAGTGTATAAGCTATATCCATAGAGTGTGAGGGAAAGGAATACCTGTATTTCTTTAGTATGATGAAATTTAATCCTAGTTATGGGTATAGTGGCAACAGGATGGTTACCATATGTCTTGAGGAAAATGAGCATTGTCTTTCATAGTTAGGGGTTTTCACAGTTTCCAACATGAGGATGTCTAATCTCCTTAGCCCTTGGAGGGAAAGCTTCTTCTACTTCCAAGGGAGTCTCAGCATGACTAGGGCTTTCAAAATTGTCAGTTTCATCTGGGTCCAATGAGATGTACCCTTTTCCAGTTTCAGGAATAAATTCTTTCCTGATTAATGCCTTAATTTTCACATGAGAAACTAAGAGAGACTGAATTCAACTGTCACTGTAATATAGCAACTCGCATGATTGAAAGTTGTGTTTGATTTTCAGCAATATCAGCCCTGAGGCAACTAGAAATAAGAGATTCTTTTAGGGCTGGCATGAAAGTTTTCTGGTTATCACAGTTTAAATTCAGGTGATATTATACCACTTTAGGTATAACATAAGAATCCCCCAATAGGATACTTTGATTTCTCCTCTCTCGGTCTTTTTGCTATTTTTGCCATACACTTTATTTTTACATAGATTATAAAGTAGATATTGTATTTTACAATATAGTTATTATTTTCACTTTAAATAACTTACTTTTCAAAGGAGTTTAAATAAAAATATCTTTCTATTTAGATACATACCTACTATATCTAGTAATCTTTATCATTTTCTGTATATACTTTTCCTTCTCCTGGAAGGGCTTCATTCAATATATTCAGTAGTGTTAGTTGGCTACTGATGAATTTAAGCTTTTGTATGTCTGAAAATATATTTATTTCTCCTTTATGTTTTGAAAAGTATTTTCCTGGGTATAGATTTACAGATTGTAAGGTTATTTTTGTTTTGTATTTTTTTGTTTTTATTTTCTCTTGGCATAGACAATGTCTAATCAGAAATAATGCAATGCATTCTGTCTTTGAGGCTGCATTATTTCTGATTTAAAATCTGCTGTGATTCTTTTCTTTGTCTCTAAGCATGTAATCTGCCATTTTGTTCCAGAAGCTTTTAAAATAGTCTCTTTAGCACTGGTTTAAGAACTTTGATTATAATGTCCCTTCATGATCCCCCTGCTTGGGTTTTGTAGAGGCCCTTTATACCTCTGGGTTAACAGTTTCGATCATATTTGAAGTGCTCATCTATTGTTTCTTCTCCTTTATAAATTTTATTGCTGGCCTTTCCTTAGAGATTCCAATTAAACTTATATTAAGTCTCTTAATTTTTCTCCATATCTCACTTATACTCTACTCACCTTTATAATTTTTTTTTTTCTAGTTGTGTTTAATTTGGGATACTTTCTATTGTTGTGTCTTCAAGTTCATTTATCATTCCTTTAGGAATGTCTTATCTGCCACGAATCCCATCTAGTCTGTATTTCATCTTAGACATTTCAGTTTTCACACTTAAAATTGCAACTTGCATTTTTGTATCCACTTATATCTCAACTTGTTTAACATTTCCTCTAACCCTTTATTACCCATACAAGACCATAACATCATTTGCTCACTAAGCCATTATGACTTCATCCTCAATACCTTCCCTTTGTTCACCAAGTAATATCTGGGATATGTTTATACTAAAATAGTTACTTGTCTTTTTTAAATGTAAATTACAATTTAACTGAGTGTCCTCTATATTATATGGCACTCTGAAAAGCAAACATCACCTCATCACATTCCCTTACTTGTTTACCTACTTTACCTACTTAGCACTGATCACCAATAGACCTCCCATGTACTTCATTGATTTCTTTGTTAATAATCTGTCTTCTTCCACAGGGAAATAAGCTCTGTGAGGGTAAGTGCTGGCACCTGTTTTTCCCACTGTTGTACTGCACTGCCTACAATCCCAACACATGTTGGCATTTTCTAAATCTCTGCTGAATGAATAAACAAGTGTTTAAATAACTAATGGATTGATTAACTGATTTTGGAGGAAAGTTCTCCTTGAAAGATAAAATGGAGGAGGAGAGGAGATAGCAGGTAAAACAGAGGCTGTTGTATAAATCACAGTGCTTTCTTTCCATCTTCCACTTTCCTGATTACATTTCAGAAAATATTATTTAGAAGTGGACAGTGATATATTTTGTGGTTTTCTGGGCCTTCAGTTTTAAGCTGAATGCCTTACTAGTCATCTAACGAAATGAACCATTTACTTCACATTTAGTTTATTTTGGTTCTCTGAGATATACTTTTTTTCTGACTGCCTCTGTGAACCACTTTTTCTGTACCCATACCAGAAGAACTTGAACAAATTTGACTCATTTATCCCCTGATTCAGATTGAAGGGTGGCTGGAAGGACAGTTTCGAACACAAAGGAAAGGGTGATGTTTTAATTTTCTTTCCCTTGTTCCTTTGAAAGTCAGCTCTGTAAATCCTGCTATCTATGTAATGAGACTTGTAAGCTTAGGTTACACTTAAGGATTCCACAAAGAGAATATTATATTACAGTCTCTTTCTCAAGTTTCTAAATGTCGGCATTGATATTACCAGGCAGCATAAAGATATCAGTCATCAGAAAGCTTATCGACTGCTCAAAATAGTTCTATCAATATCTAATTTACTGTTTGATCTAATGCACAATGAGCCAGCGCAATGCCAAGGTACTGGCTCTGTCTTTCAGGATATCTTGTCTTCCCTCTATAGACAATGAGAAGAGCCTTAATTTTATCCTTGGACCATATACAGAGAGAAATTCTCTTTATGTGTTAAAAGAGAAAAAAGTAAAACACCAGTGTTTTTGCTCTTGTTTTTCTATAGTTTAGAGTTTTAAATTATTGTGTATCTGACATCAGTTTTACTTTAAAAAAGAACCAAGGATTTTAAAAATATTCTATAAATTTGTTATTATTGAACTCATGAGTAGCAAACCCTTGCTCATCAATAATAATGAATTATTGATCATTGCAACTGCATATCTAACTCTCTTCATAACTGTGACATTCAATTTGATATGGTTCCTCAAAGGGACAATTTGAACAAAGGTTAAAAGTAGCTAATATACTTTCCAGGCTTCATATCTGATTCCAAGTCCTTGTCATGTGTACTCTTCAGTTTTCCTACTTGCACAGCCACATTTTGTTTTCTTGAGTGCAAAGAGGGAATCTTACTCAAATTATAGTTAGAAAAATATCCATTTTGTTGGGAATAGTCTTGTATTACACACTAGTCTTGAATTAAGTGGGTTATCATGCCTAAGGGACAACTCTGCCACCATTCATTAACTCTAATTCACCAAATAATCATCAATCACCGATATATGTTTTAAGCCCTGGGCTAATAATTGTGGACAAAATAACCAATGGACATACCCGGGGTTTATGGTCTAGTCAAAGAGAAGCACAGAAGTTCAAAACCTCACAGTTAATCTGAGTTTGCACACCTCTTATTATATCATCCCATTTTCTATTGTTGCTGTGTTGTTGGAAAGTGTTTAGTAATTTAAGAAACCCATTTTTACAGCATATTAAATCTTTAAAAGCTATTTAATACATGAGCATGATCTAAAAATGTAAAAACTTTGGTTCAGCTTTCCCCAACCTGTGTGTTCACTTTTCATCTCTCTCCAAAGAAACCCATCATTACAGTTACACTCCAAAATTGGAGGGTGAAGCTGTGTTTTAGCAATTTTTGCGTAAAATATCTTATAGCAGATTGAGAGCTGAACAAAATATTGAGAGGAACAGAAACAGATTGTAACAGACTTTTCTTCCCTCCCCTGTTAAAAAAGAAACTTTGCAGTTATTTAAAATGTCCCTCAATTCTCAAGGCTTACCTCAGTGACCGCAAAATTATTTGCTCCTCTGCTGGCACCAATTCATTTCAGAAAGTGTATCAGAAAGAATATATATAGCATGGGCAGTCATCCAGGATATGAGCCGAGAGGATTATGGTACAAATATGACATTTATATACTGACTAAAATAGGATATTTTCTGACAAAACTCATAAAATACAGATCTAAGATCCTCAGGGTATGTTGGAGGGAAGTTATATTTAATAAAAGCCTGACCTTTCTAAAGTAGGGAAATAAGAAGACCCCAAAGACTGTCAGTCCAGAGGAAAGAAACTTGGTGGGAAGAGCTGAGCTTCGGCAGCTGCCAGATTTGTGCCTCCAAGTAAAACGCTGGCCATCAAAGCGTGGAAGTTGCTGCAATGTTTTGTCGCTCACAAACAAAAAGCTTTATAGTGAAGCTATATGAGTTTGCCACTGCAGCATAGTAAACTACTGCAAAATTAAATGGTTTAAAACAACAATCACTTATTTTTTTCTCACGGGTTTGAAGGCCAGCTGGGGTTGGTTGATCATAGCTGAGCTTGGCTCAGCCTGTTTGCCTCTTATCCTTGGGACGTTTGTCTTCCTCCGGGGACCAGAGAGCTAGCTGGGGCATACCTTTCTCATAGCAATGTCACAGTGCAAAGGAAGCTTCCCTGGTTTCTTAAGAAATGGTCTGAACAAGCGTCCTCTCATTTCTTCTACATTGTATTGGCTAAGGCAAGTCACAAGGCCAACTCCAAAGTCAAAGGTTAATAAAATTTATTCTGTTTTGTTAGGGGAAGGAGCCCCACCAAACAGAGGGAGCAGTAAAAGTGCCCATTAGTACAATCTGCCTGGGAGCCAATATGAAGCCATGTGTACTATCTCCTCTGCAGAGGCCTTCAAACCTTTCTAAAAAAGCCACCTCTGGATTCTAGCCAGACCTCATGAAGATGGTATTAGCTTTCTAGTGCTGTTGTGAAAAATTATGACAAACTTAAGGGCTCAAAACAACAGAAGTTTGTCGTGTTTTATTTTTCATTAAAGTTGACATTCAATATTATTGTATATTAGTTTAAGGCATAAAGCATAGTGTTTGGGTAGTTATATGATTTACAAAGTGATCCCACTGATCATTCTAGTACCTATTTGGCAGCATACATAGTTATTACAATATTATTGACTATATTCCCTATACTGTACTTTACATCCCTGGGGCTCCTCTGTAACTACCAATTTGTACTTAATCTCTTTACCTTTTCCCTCAATCCCCTCTGGCAACCCTCAGTTTGTTCTCTGTATCTATGAGCCTAACAACAGTAGTTTATTATCTTACGGTTCTGTAGAACGAAAGTTCAACTCAGTGTTACTGGGCTGAAATCGAGGTGCAGACTGGACTGTGTTCCTTCTGGAAGCTCCAGGAGAGAATTTGTTTCCTCGCCTTTACCATCTCTTACATGCTGTCTGCATGCCTTGGCTCAGGCTCCTTCCTCCACCTTCAAAGCCAGAAAATTCAAGCTGGGTCTTTTTCATTCTGCCATCCCTCTGGTTCTTATCTGCTTTCCTCTTCCTTTTTTTTTTTTTTTTTTTTAATCCTCACCAAAAGATTCCCCCCACCCCCCATTGCTTTTCAGAGAGAGTGGAAGGGAGAGAGACAGAGAGACATCAATGTGAGAGGCACATCAATCGGTTGGTTGCCTCTGACACTTGCCCCAACCTGGGCAGGGGACCAAGCCTGCAACCAAGGAACGTGCCCTTGGCCACAATCAAACCAGAGACCCTTCAGTCCTCAGACTAACACTAACCACTGAACCCACCTGGCTAGGGCATCCCTCTTTCCCTTTTAAGGACACTTGTTATAACACTGATATCTTACCTGGATAATCCAAGATAATATCCCTATTTTTGTGGTCGGTTGATGTGCACCTTTGTTTTCATCTGAAAACTTAATTCAATTTTGCCATATAAATTCTAACATTCAAACATTCTGAGAATTAGAATCTGAACATTTTTTAAAGGGGCATTAATCTGCTTACTGTTAAAGAAAAAGTATTGTCATGACACTTGCTAAAGAACAGTAAGGAATACTTTATTCAAGGGAGCTACTACAATGGGATTTTGTAGTAGGCGAGAAAGGTAGGACTCATCTCAATACAACAAAGAAAAGTGGGAATTTATAGCCAAGGAGCAGGGTAGGGGGCAATGGGTGCAAAATTATTAAGAAGAAACATTAGAGGTTAAGAGGAAACTTCTATCTAAACAAACCTAACAGGATTCTCCCTGAAGGCAGGTCAGAGCGATAAGACACATCTGGTGGATGGTAGGGGATGAAGAACCTGATCAGATAATTAGTATGTAGGATTTTAGCTAAAATCACTTAGAATTCTTGCTAATATTGGGCCAAGCAGAGACAGACTCAGAAGTCCAAAGGTGAGAAGCTGGTTTGGAGGAGCCTGACTAGCGTTGGTCAAGAAGAAAATCTTTGTCACTACCGCACAGATCACATCATTTTATATTACTAACACTTTCTAAGAAACAAGAATGTGTATGTTCTCAGAGGATGGTGAAGTGTTTCATTTACTCCTCTTTTGTCCTAGATTATTTTTTAAAATAACGTTTATTACTATTCTAATTATACAAGTAAACTGAGGTGGTAGTGAAAATTTTTAAATAAAGAATACGAGAAGCAAACTTGCCAATTAGGTATCTATCTTTAATAATTTTGAGAATATACTTTATATACAAAATACATCTTTATATCCAAATATTTTCCTTTAAATCTCATTCTGGTTGATGTATAATCAGTTATTTAACCTACCTTATAGACTGATAGAATTGTTCCTAGTGCAATCAGGGGACAGATTAGGAAACAAGTGAACACAAGGACAAATTGGAGTATTGTGAGTGTGAGTGGTGGTGGACGTCTTTGAAAATGTAATCATCTGGAGAAACAGAGGTGTTAGTTATGGCAACTATATTCCCAACTTTAAACTCTTGCCTTTATTTTCTCCTGTCCACCTTCATTTGTGGTGGAGCAAATGAAATTTCTAGGGGAGCATAGACATGTATGAGACGGGGGTGGGAAGTATTCCGTGGGGCTGCCAAAAGCATAATGTAACAGCAACTTTACTATTTAAGCATGTTGCACAGGCCAATAATTTTCACAGGATTTATGAAAAGCACTTTCCTTTTTTTTCCTTTTTTTTCTAATTTAGCAATCTTATTCCTCAAAGGACTATAAATCAAACCCAGAAATATAATGGCAGTGCTGTGGTTAGTTATACCAATTATATCATTAATGTGGTATGGAAGAGACAAGGTGCATTTTCTAGCAACTAGTTATTACCTTTGGAAGGTTGACCCAACAATTCAAGGGAAGAAAACACAAAAGGAAATAATATGTTCTTCAGTTTTTTGACTAGGCAGCTAAACATGAGAAATGAAATATGGCATAAATCATGGCCCAGATATTAGAAAACATAAAATTAAAATTAGAAATATTCCTTCCCCTGCCTTTTTCCTGCAGATCAACTCCTCTCTATCCCCTGTATTACGGTGAAAGCTCTCATTATATCCCAGCTCAGCAGAGGCATCCTGGTTACAACAGTTTCATTCTAATACCTGGCATCCAATGACTAGTAAAGCTAACAAAATGATTTTGTTCTAAAATTCAAATATTACATCTTTCTGTTCATTTAAAATGATTAATGCAGTCAAGAATGAACTTAAAATGTCTAAGTTAAATGGAAGCTCTTTAGAATATGCTCTCTCTTTACCATTCTGCCTCATCTCTTGACACTCCCTTGAAAGCACACTCCATCCAGCCTTATTACACTATTTGCAAGTTTAAGAACATTACATAGTTTCAAACCACTCTGCTTTTTCATAGGCTGCTATATCTCCTGGGAAAGGCCATATCTCCATTTTTCTGTCAGATCAATCTTCTACATATTTTATATCATAGCTTAAAACATATTTTCTCCCAGGAAAATTTCCATAATCCCAAACCCATTCAAAAATTTATTTTATGAATTCTTGTAAACCAGTATTCAAAATAAAAACAATATACTTATCAGTAATATTATTGTTGATTTTTATTTTCTCTCTTCATTAGTTTCTAATCTTCTTGAAAAGGCATCATATCTTATTTTACTTAAAATGAAGATATGCATAGTTCCAAAATTAGGAATAATCTCTCATCCCAAAATGTATTAATCAGTCATTGTTTGACACTCAAAATTTATACCCCCACAGAATCAATTTTAAACATTTCAAAGAAATTCTTTACAAAAGGTACTTTTCTGGAGAAATTGAAGTCTTTATGGAAGATTTTTTTTTTTTTATGTGAAACACATTTTAAAAGAATTACTATAGGTTTCTGGAGTTGAATAGCAGTTTTTTTGAAAGTGACATTGAACAAAGATTGAAGCATAATGGGACCCATGATTTGTTTTTAATCACACTTGAGAGGCTTCCAAATTAGAGACACATCAAAGGTACAAACCGGAGCTGCATCTCAGGCTAAATAATCAGCTCAGTACTGAATTAAGGTATGTATTCATCATGTCTTCCTAATTATTGGATTCATGGTATTAGGCACATATTCTATTAAAATCATCAGATCTTTACAATCTATATAGAAAGAGAGGACATCCCTGAGGGCTATGATTCTTACATCTAGTTAATAACTACAGATTATTGAGAAGAAAGAAACTACTATGAGTTCCTAAAGAATTAGATTATAGCCCGGCCGGGCGTGGGTCAGTGGCTGAGCGTCGACCTAGGATCCAGGCGATCAGGGTTCGACTCCCGGTCAGGGCACATGCCCGGGTTGTGGGCTCGATCAATGACTCTCTCATCATTGATATTTCTGTCTCTCTCTCTCCCTCTCCTGTCCTCTCTCTGAAATCAATAAAGATATATTTTTTAAAAAAGAATTAGATTATAGTTATTCAAGTTATTCTAAACAACTTATTGGGGATGTAGGATGTGACATAAAGGTTTGAAATTTCTGTAGTAAGTTTATACATCAGCAATTCATTGTCACATAGGAACTTAACAATAAATAATATATTCAAAATAGAGAGGAAGTACAAATTAACCAGAAATTACAATACTGATAGTAGATTTCACAAAAACAAAATCGGAAATCAGAATACAATGGAATAATTTCTAGAAAAAAATCTTTTCTAACTTCAAATTTTATACCCACTGAAACTGACTTTGAGGAGTGAAAATGAAATAAAGATGGCTCAAGACAAAACAAAACAAAAAACAAACAAGCAAAAAACCTGACAGAATTTACCAAAAGGAATATGTTAGGAATATAGAAAATATTTCTAAGGGGAAGGAGCTATTAGAGAAGAAATGGTGAGTACAAAAAATAAAAATGGTAGTTAAAAAAAAAGTAAACATCATGATAAATCTAAAGAAATGTTGACTGAAAATGATAGCAATATTATTTAGTGAGGTTAAAAAAATAGAATCAAAATGCAAAAATATACCAGCAAAAATTTTAGTATGAAACAATAATCAGAATTTAAATACTATAAGTTTCTTTAAATTTATAAGGACAATAAGCATATTATTTAACATAGAACTTTGTTACAATAAGTGTGTATGTAAAATGTCTATGAAAATCACTAAAAAATAAAAAAGATTGCATAACTTCTAAAACAATAGGGGAAAAACAGTATAAGGGGGGAAATCAATAAAATCAAAATAATTAAAGAAGGTAGAAAAATAAATAAGGGAAAAATGTGTCAAAGAACATAAAATTTAAAAAATAAAGACATGTACATATGTGAGTTATCCCAATTAACGACTTAACTCCTTACTTAGCAAAGTTGCAGTTACAGTATCAAACTATGTGTTATTAACAACAAGCACACTTACATAACGTTAACTAAGCACTGAGAAAAAATGATGAAAAATGAAAATATTAGTCACAACTAGTCAAAAATTTTTTGTTACTTTATTAAAAACAGGCAAGAATTTCAAAAAAAAAAAGCACTTCTAATGTTTTTTTAAAAGTTGTTATCTAATGATAAAACATCCAATTCACCAAGATAATTCCTTCAGTTGTTAACAAACATTTCTGGAACCAGGGACAGTTCCAGATATCGAACATATAGTCAAAAAGCAGATGGGAAAATGTGCCCTAGTGGAGAACTTGAATTCTATTGTGAAAAAAAAAAAGTCAATTCTTAACATCTATGCAGTTCATAAATAGCATGAAAATATTGACAGAATCAAAGGAGAAATCCCTAAATCTATACTTAAGATAGAAGTTAATACATGTTTTCTCTAATTGGTATAACCAAATAAACAAGTAACTATAAGGTTGTAGGAGTATAAAATATTTAAGCAACACAAATTATAGAGTGAACATAATGAGTTTACATGGAGCATACTCCCAGGAATCTATCTCAAGATGACATAAAACAATGTTAAATGACCATATACTTGTCCTAGATCAAGTGTCAATAAATTTCAAATAATTAGCTTTATACAGACCAAGCTATCTGACTAAAATGTTATAAAAAAGATATTAATAGTAATTAAAAAATACAAACAGTATAAAAACTTATATACCCAATGGCTTGTGTTTTAATGTAGTCAGCATAGCAGAAATTTGAAAACACTTGACACAGAATAATGAATATCACATACCCAAATATGACATGCAACTGAAAAATTTTTACAGGACTTAATTGCTTATATTAGAAAAAGAAGCTTAAATTAATATATTAATCTTCCAATTTAAGATGTGAAAAATAAAAATGAAATAAACATGAACACAAAAACTGTGGAAATTATGTATAACTTCCAAAACAACAGAGGAAGAAAGCATAGATTCTAGTTAGATAAAAAATTTAAAAAGAAATAAAAGAAAATGAAAAAGTATGGACATTGAAATATGGAATGTGACTATTAATGCTACAGATTTTTAAAATAAGAGGATATTATGATAATTTTATGCTAATACAGTTTAAAACTTAAACATAGTGGGCAATTTACAGAAAAATAAAATATAAAACTGGTTCAAAAGGAAACAGCCTTGTCTGGTGTGGCTCAGCAGTTAGAGTGTCAGCCCACACACACACTGAAGGGTCTCAGGTTTGACTCCCCATCAAGGGCAGGTACCTGGCTGCGGGTTCACTCCCTGCCCCTTGTTGGGATTCATGCAAGAGGCAACAAATCAGTGTGTCTCTCTCACACCAATGTTTCTCTCTCTCTCCTCATCTCTCCTGTCCTTCCACTCTCTCTCTGAAGAGTAATGGAAAAAAATATCCTCAGGTGAGGATTAACAAAAAAAAGAAGCTGAAACAGCAAGTGGAACTGCACTTATTAAACTAGTTTAAAATTGAAGGCACTATTCTTCATTGGCCACTGTCTTTTCACTGTGGCCTGAAATGATGAAGAGTGTTAGGGGGTCTCTCTGGGTAGTCTTTTAAAGGGCACTAATCCTATTTATTATCTAAACTCTTCCCAAAGTCCTCACATCTAAATACTATCACACTGAAGATTAAGTTCCACCATATAATATTTTTTTTTGGGGGGGGGCACAAATATTCAGTCAATTGCAATAACCAAACAAAAATTACCCATAAGGGTAAATGTACGGGTCAATTCCGAATGCAAATGTAGATGCCAAAATACTACAAATTGAATGCAGCAGCATGTGTTTTTTAAAAAATAGTATGACAACATTGGGTTTATCCAAAGAACACATTGATATTTATGATTATAAAAACCGGCATTTTTTTATGGGTGGGAGAAAGGGTGAAGAGAGTTGAAAAGTAAAAAGAATATACTAAAATAAATAAAAAATTAAAAAGTAAGATTAATTTTAAAGACAGTATTATATTTCATCATATTAACAAATTAAAAAATAATCATGAGCATTTAAAAGATGCAGGTAAAGTATATTTTAACAAAAAATTAAAATCCATTATTGATTAAAAATTCCTAGTATGCTTATATCATATAAAGGACTTTTCAATATATCAAAGGATGAATTAATGAAGAGCACAGCAGTAAGGTTTTACTATTAGTACTATGTCTTGAATATGTATTTCTAATTGTTAAAAGTTATAACGTTAATTTTAAGTATAGTTTCAACAGTTTAACTTATATGAAAATGACTTCAGTAAATTCAGTTCTATAAATGGACATATAAAAAGCTGTTGCTGATTATGCACCTATATTCATTCAGGAATTGTTTAGAAAGGACAAGTAGAATCTATAATATATCTTGATAGATTATAGTATTTAAAAGAGAATTGAGCCTCTTACATTTTCCTTCATACTTATTTTCTGCTAATGTAGGACTTTATATGATCAAAGTTCCTAAGTAACCATTCTCACTTGTTATTTGTTGCAACATTACCTAGCTATCCACAAGAAATATAATGTACCTTGCCCAAGGCATCACAGATTATCTGTGTTGGTGTACACAGTACATATCACTTAAAATAAACAAGTGTTTAAAGTCTTCCTTTAAAAAAAAAAAAAAGCCCCAGCCGGGTGTGGTACAGTGGTTGATCATCGATCTAAGATCCAGGAGATCACGGTTCGATTCCCGGGCAGGACACATGCCCGGGTTTCAGGCTCAATCCCCAGTCGGGGGCGTGCAGGAGGCAGCCGATCAATGACTCTCATCACTGATGTTTCTATCTGTCTCTCCCCCTCTCCCTTCCTCTCTCTGAAATCAATAAAGATATATTTTTTAAAAATAATAATAAAGTCTTTCTTTCCTCTCAAATACTGTATGCTCATGCCAGTCTTATATAATTTATTTCTTTAGTAGGCTAGTAAAAATTTACTGTTCAAAAGCAAATTTCCTTTTGATTTTTTATTTAAAACTCAATTTATTCGATTTATGTATGTGTTGTGTATATATTTATATATACTGTACCCTATTAAGTGGGAATGTTGAAAGATAAAATGAAAATAAACTATTTGAGCAGACACACACACACACACACACACACACACACACACACCGGGAGAAGGGCCAAAGAAACTATGACATTAAAATTTAGCTTATATAACGTGCTTTGTTAGGCAGATGAATTGAGATATTTGTAAACATACTATTTATGTAGTGATCTAAAATATTATTTTAATTTATACCTGCAAATTATATACGTAATGTTTACATGCCAAATGAAAAAGGAAATAAATAAATAGGCTAAATAAGTGGATTTAAAATGGGCAACGGACTTGACTAGACATTTTTCAAAATAAAGGGAACCTCTTGCACACTGCAGGGGGTAATGTCACCTGGTGCAGCCATTATGGGAAACAATGTGGAAGTTCTTCAGAAGAATTAAAAATAGAACTACCAGGTACTTCATTCATTTCATTCTGGATATCTATCCAAAGGAAATGAAATCAGGATCTTGAAGAAATGTATGCACTCCCATGTTCATTGCACCAATATTCACAATAGCCAAGAGAAGGAAACAACTTACACGTCCTTTGAAAGATAAATAGATTTAAAAACGTGAGATACACACACACACACACAGCTAAATATTTGTGACAACATTCATGAACCTGAAGGTCATTATACTAAGTGAAGAAAGACAGACACAGAAAGACAAATGCTGCATGATCTCATTCCAAGTGGAATCTAAATAATGAAATGCATAGGAGAGAGTAGATTGGTGGTTTTCAGGGGCTAGAGGGAAAGGGGAGATATTGGTCAAAAGGTTCAAAGTCTCAGTTATGCAAGATAAATAAGTTCTGGAGAGGTACTGTACAGGAATGAGATTATAGTGAACAATATTGTGTTGTATTCTTGAAATTTGCCTATAGGGTAGATCTTAAATGTTCTTGCCATACAAAGAAAAAAGAAGAAAAAGGTAACTATGTAAGGTGATGGATAGTTAATTAGCTTGATTGTGCAAATAATTTCACAACATGTGCCTATATAAAAATATTATTATATACCATAAACATATACAATTTCAATTTGTTAATTATACCTCAGTAAAGCTGGAAACAAAAAGAAAACACACTAAACATCAGTGAACACATTTCAAAATAAGATCAAAACAATTGTGCAAAGTATATGTATATTTTTCTCATTGGCAAAATATTACTCTTATAGGTATAAGCTGTTATATTGTTAAGAGTCAATCAATAATTTACTGGTCATTATTTATAACTGATCAAAAAGCATACATATAATTGTTGTGTGTTGTTTTTTTTAAAACAAGTCTTAATGTAACTTCAAAGTATGAGTAACTATTACACATTACTCACACTATTATGGCAGTCTTGGTATTTACTTCTTATAAATGTTAGGTTATTTGATCCATAAAAATGTTTTATAATGTTATTTTTGTGTTGTTCATTAAAATCTGTTCATTTAATGTCTACTGGGAGTTAGGCATTATTATGGCTGCATCATACTCTCCAGTGAGCGAGACAGATTAGGTCCCTGCTCTCAACAGATGGTCATACAGTGGGGAGAGATAGATCTTATTCTAATACAACAATAAAAAACGGTATCCGATTCTTTCAAATGCTAAGAAGTAAAATCAACAGGAAAATGTGGCTGAAATTGAGGAATCTTATAGATTAGTGGTTGAAGAAGTCCTCCCAGATGATATTTTAAATTTAGATCCAAACTATAAGACAAGTCATCATTTGAAGTTCTGGGAAAAAATATCTCCAGGCAGAGGAAACAGCTCGTGCACAATCCCAGTGAGGATGGCCAGATCTTGGCATTTCTGAGAAACCAAAATAACAGCATGTGGTTAGAGTAAACAACATGACTACCAGCAAAGTAGCCAGAGGCCCGTGCTAGAGTTGATTCACAGCAAGAAATAGTACTCAGCCACCACTGTGTGGGTCAGGACAATGCCCTGCAGCAGGGCGGCATTTACAAACTGAGGGGAGGAAAGGAACCCAAAAAGCAGGCAGAGATAAAATGACTACTGGGGCTGGAGAAAAACCTGGGGAAATAATCAATCAAGCCAAGAAGAGAAATGTTGAAGAAAAGAGAGGGTGATTAGCTGTGCCAAATGCTGGTGAGATAAAAACAGAGAAGGAATCGCAGGGAGTTCTTAGAGATGAGATCTAAGCTGAAAAATAATGTTGGGGGAGCAAGGGGGGTAGTGAAAGAATGGTGGAGCTAAGAGATCCGAACTTCCAAAGACTTTTTTAAAGATTGATATAATAAAACTCCTGAGTAATAGCTGGATGGAAATTGAGATTTTTAGAAATGTCACAACAATTACAGATAATTCTTTTGAGAATGTTGACTCTAAAAAGGGCAGAAGGATGGTAGGTAAAGATGAATGAGGGATCACTAAAATTTTATTGATTGAGTTTAGTTTTGCTTTTTAATAGAAGAAATTACTGCACATTTGAAGATGTGCGGGAGAGCTGTTAGACCCCCATACACGCCTCCTGAGCTGTCCTTGGAACCACCGCCTCCTGCTCGCTGCTTCTCAGGGCGCCTGGGGCTGGCTCTTCCTCTGAGGGCCCTGAGGCCCTGCTGCAATGGTAACTGCCGCTGCATGAGCAGCCTAATCGGCCATGTGGCTTCAAGTTTTGCCTTCCTTCCGAGCAACCAGGAAACAGTGGTTGCAACCTGAATAATAACGCATCCTGAAAGTGTGTGTGTGTGTGTGTGTGTGCGTGTGTGTGTGTGTGTGTGTGTGTGTGAAGAGGTGTGGATGTAACCTGCTGTGGGTGAAAATTTGATGACTGGGAACAGGAGCCCTGTTCTTTCTTGCTCCCAGTGCACAATGACAATGTGAACCCGTGTGCAGATGCCCAGCCCAAGGACCCGCCAAGGGAAGGCTGGCTTTGTCTAGAGAGGCCATGGTGGAGCAGTGGCCAGCACCTTCACGCCCCATCTTTCATGATTTCCCTTCCTCCCCTCACTTGGTTGCTGCGTCCCCTACTCTTAGTGCCCTGGCATCGCACCTCCTAAAGATTAATCCCATTCTCCACCCCAGGCTGCTTTTTTGGAAACCCAGGCTATGAAGGTTATATATAAGAACATTTGAAGTATGCACTCTTTATGGATCCCATTAAGGTTCATTCTCTTTTACTGGTTATAGAAAATAAATAGATGTAGTTTTATAGTTAGGTTTTAATATTCAATAGAATTCCTGTATCTAAAATGTTGAAAAATGTTCCTATTTTCATCTATATAGTCATATAAGTGACATTTAGAACTAGATTGTCAGGCGGTAGAAAAAAACTTATTTTGAATTATAATCAATGAAACTAATTAATGAAGAACTGAAAGCAAATTTAGTCAATATAAAAACACATTTTTTATTATAATCAACAAAACACATTAATTTATAAAGAATTGGAAATTTGTATATATTAAACAGTCTTATCTGTAATAAAATATATTCATGGTATTTTTACTTCAATTAAATAAGCCATTAGCATTCTTCAACTCATTTTGGTTATTGTATTTTCCATTGTAAAAGGATTACATGCTTATTATTCAAAATTTAGAGAAAACTCATGCGCATATATAAGAAAATAAGTTCTTAAATGTTACAGCATTTATTTCTTTTATGTTTGTATTTGATATATATACTTTATACAACTAAGAAAAGCTATATGTGATATTTGAATGTTTACCTTTAATACAATACAGGCATTTATTATTGAAATCTGTATAAATCTAGCTTCACTTGTTAAACATTTTATTTAAAGATATCTTGACATTATTCTTAAATTTAGTTATTGTAGGTAATTTGTTAAAACACTTTGATACATAAATATCTTTTATGATTTAGTAATGTTCTTAGAGAAGATACCTACACTGTAGTACTTAGGTATTATTACTTTTATAATTTTTGATAAATATAGTCAAATTTTATTCTAAACATTTTTCCCAATTTATATCCCAAAATCAATATAATAAAACATCTCCTTTACTATATCTTCTTCAATATATATATTTGTGCATGGCTTCATTACTGTTAAAAAGGGACCACATTTAAATTTTTTATGTGTTTAACTTCTAGCACAAACATACAGGATTAGCTGAACTTTGTAACTTTTTGTATTTTACCATTTTTAAATTGTTTAATTTCCTTTTCCATTTATATGTTATTGATAAGTTAGTATAATTTTCTTATGGTAAAAATCTTAACTACATACCTATAGTACTTTCTTTTAGTTATTATTAAGAATCTTGCCCAGCCGGGCTTGGCTCAGCAGTTGAACGTCGACCTAGGATCCAGGAGATCAGGGTTCGATTCCCGGTCAGGGCACATGCTTGGGTTTTGGGCTTGATCCCCAGTCAGGGGTGTGCAGGAGGCAGCCGATCAATGAGTCTCTCATCATTGATGTTTCTATCTCTCTCTCTCCCCTTCCTTTCCTCTCTCTGAAATCAATAAAGATATATTTAAAAAAAAAAAAAAAGAAAAGAAAAAAACAGAATCTTTACTTATTTATAATTCGCCTTTTTTTAGTTTGCCACAATAAAGCTTCTCAAATGATCCTGTAATCTAACATATCTGTATTTCTTTTGTGTCTTTTACCACTAATTTCAGACTAAGAATAACTTTTCCTCTGACCAAAAGGGCATTGTTTTTATCCTAAATTCTTAGAGTTTTTATCATTCATTATGCACTTCAACCAGCTGAAACTTAATAGGATATTATTTGATACATGATCTAAATTTGCTCAAAATAGAGTTAACAAGTTGTTCAAATGATTTTTATTAAAAAATCTATTAATCAGTGAATTTGTTTTACATTGTTTTAAAGTCTATATAATTAAGTTTGTTTCAGGTTTTTGTCTCATTTACAGTCTTTATTCTGCTCAGTTTTGGAACTGAGCCTCATTATAACATTTTAATGTCTAATGGTAATTGTCCTGTATTGTTGTTATTCTATTTTTAAAAATTTCTTTAAATTTTTCATAATTTTTTTCTTATTCAAAAAGAACATAAGAACAGTTTCAACACATTTAAAAGAAAATTTATTTCACTCTATAAGTTTATTTTAGAAAAACAACATTTTTTATAATATTCTGCTTTCCTATCCAGGAACCATGCTATCCTTCTTCATTTTATGAGTCTCCTTTCGTGTCTCTCAGAAAGTTATAATATTCTATCTACTATATTTTTTACCTGTAGGTTAATCCATGTTCCATCCATTTTAGATGGTTAGAGCTTGAAATTCAAATATCTTGAAAAGTTGCTACAATAGCCTCCAGGCTAAAGCTAATGTTGTCCAGGATGACAGTGAGAGTTTTTCAAACTGATCAAAGTCATGAATCCAAGCTTATTCAAAGACTAAAAGAAGAATTGGAGATTTATATTTTAGATCATAATAGCATTGCATACAAGATCTATTTGTATCTTTTTAAAAAAATATATGATGGCTGTTTCTGAATGACAAAGGCTCAGTGTGCTTTCATTGTTTTAATGAAAGGCAGTCTTCCTGAGGGAGCCAGCTCTTTTGGAGCAAGCATCATTTTTACAAGTTACATGCGCAATGCTTCTTCATGGCTTCATCACTGTGAATTGATTGTGGTTTACTTTTATCAGCTGTGGCATCTAGAAGGACTGAACAGTGCAACATGTGTGAAGCAAGGTTGATTTAGGATTTCATGTTCACTCCTTTCCCTGTAGCACAATTAACCATGACCGAGCTTCAGCAGAGACGAAGGGAAGTGATGCCTCCTGATCCTGTAGCATCTCTGGGTTTTAACCCCAACAGCTGACATGAAGATGATGAACCACACCATCATTCCTGACCAATCAAGCAGGAGAAAGGGCCAGAATTTTACCTTTTAAAAAAAAAAAATTCACATTGCACTTATTTTGAAAAATGTCAGAGGGTTCTTATTGACTGTCTACCTACAACTTGGTTTCTGGTTCCTTCGTGAAATTTATATCAAAGTTACTTTAGGGCAGTAAACACAAAAGTAATCTAAAAACAAGTATAAAATCACCTTTTTACTTTTCTAATAATGCTGAAACTTTCTAATGTTTGACAGCTTTGAAGGTGTTCTTTTCCTTTTCTGTAAAGAAGATATTTTACTAAAAAATCAATTAGAAAATCACCACTTTACAATCAACATCAGAGCTACTGTAAGTGAATTGATGTCAGACAAAGGGATCTTCTGTTCAGCGATGTTAGATGGGCTTGATAAATGTAATGTTCTCACTACTTTTGTATTAAATAAACCCTCCAGATTAGAAAAAATAAAAGTTTCCTTAGGTAAACTTTTAAATCTTAATGATATTATTACAAATAATACTTGAGTGAAGTATTACTTGATAAACATAAGTGAATGCCCACCGCACAAGAGCGGAGGTCGGGAAAGCTCTCCTTCCCTAGGGAAGTTTAGAGCTCATCCGGTGGCAAGCTGGGCCTGAACAAAGAAAGATGCTCTCAAAGCTCTTTAGTTATAGGCAAAAGAAGATGTCCTGGCCATAGGTGATAAGACAGGCACAGAAACAGCTTTGCTTCAGAAGAGACTTTCATTTGGCACAGAGTTGAGGTCCATGTAGACAGCATCTGTCATCAAGCAAGGCTGAAAGCAGAGAGCGGACTCAGTGAAATGA